>NC_135974.1:24962779-25077779 GCF_053455715.1 Rhinoraja longicauda
ACAGTGCGTCATCTTCTGTCTGGGCATGTTGCAGTCTTCAGACTGGAGTGGCACATTGGCTCAGTGGTACAGTTGCTGCCTTACAATGCCAGAGACTGCTTTCGATCCTGATTATGGGTGCTCTCTGTACGGAGTTTATACATTCTCCCTGTGACCACAGAGGTTTTCTCTGGGCTCTCCACTTTCCTCCCACACTCCAAAAATGTACAAGATTTGTAAGTAATTGCCTTCATTGAAATTGTAAAATTGTACCTAGTGTGTAGGATAGTGCTAGTGTACGGGGTGATCGCTGGTCGGCGCGGACTCGGTCGGCCGAAGGGCCTGTTTCTGCGCCATATCTATAAAGTCTAATGACTCAAATTCTCCAGCTTTTAGTAACTGTTATTTTGCTATCTGTATCAGAATTGACTATTTCTGTCATTTACCCATTCCTAATTGTGGCTCAAAGTTTCTCTTTGCATAAACATTCTATGACAGAATGCAGGGCCTATTTCACAACCCTGCTGTTAGCAACATGTAACACAAAGAAGCACATCAGATTCTGCCACATGAACTAATTTTGTCTCATCCTCCCAGAGGTAGTCCCTTCGTTCTACCCATCTCTCCTGCACCTTTACGACTGAAATCTATTTTTCCACCTTTTCTCAGTTCTGGCAAAATCTCAGACCCGAAACATTGTCTCTGTTCTTTCCACAGATGTTGACTGACCTGATATACTTGTTAAGCCAACACAGAGGCAGGGAGAGTGCTGGCTCGAAGGGCCGAATGGCCTACTCCTGCACCTATTGTCTATTGTCTAATGTCTATTGTCTATTGAGAGTGGAAGCAGGCTGAGTGGAGAGGGTTAGCAAGAAAGAGGGTCTTTGTCAAGATGGATATCAGGAAGAATTAAAAGACAAGAGGGGGTGGCAATCTAAGAGAAAAAAAAACCTAAAGATGGGCCCAGGGGAAATATGGTTAGTTAATCCAACACTAGCTGGTGCAGAAAACAGGGTGATGGTTTTGATGTAAAGTTAGTACAGGTCTGGAAGCTATAAAGGGCTGTCTGAAAGATCAGGACATTCCCCATTTCTTTATCACATGAGTGGATATTAATCAGTTTCCATTCTCTCCTTTACCTCTGGTCTGCGCTTACCAATAAACTGTTAAATTACCAACTTTTTTCGGGTCTAGGACGGAACTGCAGATGCCAGGTTACAGGATAGACACAAAATGCTGGAGTAACTCAGTGGGTTCGGCAGCATCTCTGGAGAGAAGGAGTAAGTGACGGTTCGGGTCAAGACCCTTCTTCTGATTGAGAGTCAGGGGAGAGGGAATCAGATGTATGAAAAGGTACAGAACAAATCAGAGCCGGCAGCGATGGCCAAAACTTTTCCTAGTGTGTTGGATAGCACAAGTCCTTTCACACATCAGCCTATTTTCCTGCTTGGTAGTTTAAATTATTGTTTATCCTGCATTGACTATTGAAGTAAGTTATTAATGATACAATACGATATTTCCCGGGAGGGAAATTGATCTGCCAACAGTCATAAAAACACAAAATCCATGAAGCATTTGAGTTTTGTCTTGAAATGTAGATAAAATGTGTTCAACGCCTGTTTGAGCCTATCTGCCAATACCCAGCCACTCCACTAGGTGTCAGGCACGTAAAGGTGCTTTGGTGTGCTTGGTGTGTGCAATAACTCTTCGGAGTTGATTTTATATTTATGCTTTTTGTCATTGCTGTGATGTTGTAATCTGCCTTTGGGTGTGCTGGTGCTCCATCACGGCACCAAAGCAATATCTCCTGCAGTGACACACTTTGTGCCAAGTAAGTGAGTCAGTCATTTAAATTTCAGTGGAAAATGGGTCAATAAAGTAGAGCAAACAGGAGGAACGAATAGCTGCAGCATCACAATGTGATTGGAGCCCCGGCTGGTGGGACAAGCAGAGAGAAAATCTGGAAGGCAAATTTAATTACTTCTGTACTTTTAAAAATTGTTCAATTAAATTTAGGCCGCATTGAGGCGCAGCGTTAGAGTTGCAGCCTTCCAGCACCAGTGGCCCAGACTGGTTAGCACGTAACAAAAGCTTTTCACTGTACCTCAGTACACATGACAATAAACTAAACTGAACTGATCCTGACTACGGGTGCTGTCTGTATGGAGTTTGTACGTTCTCACCGTGACCTGCGTGGGTTTTCTCCGGGTACTCTGGTTTCCTCCCACACTCCAAAGACGTACAGGTTTGTAGGCTAATTGGCTTGGTAAAATTGTAAATTGTCCCTAGTGTGAGTAGGATCATGTTAGTGTGAGGGATCACAGGCTGGCGCGGACTCAGAGGGCTGAAGGGCCTGTTTCCACACTGTATCTCTAAATTAAAACTAAACTAAAAATGGCAATCAACTACTAAATCCATGGCATGTGACAATTAAACCAAAGAGGATATCATACAAATAAATTTAAAGAAGGGTCCCAACCCGAAAGGTCACCTATCCTTTTTCTTCAGATATGAGAATCCTGGACTGCTGAGTTACTCCAGCACTTTGATATAAAACAGTATCTGCAGTTCTTCTTTTCTAAACAAAATTTCTAAACTGTAGAGGTCAATAAGATAATTGTTCAGTAGTAGACATGGTCTGAGATTTACCATGGGGAACTGTTCTCACCCTGTTGCTGTAACCTTGCCAGCTGTCTTGAGAAATCCGTTTTCAGATGTGCGCATGGAAATCCATCACAACGTCCATTGATGTCATTGTCACTTAATTGTCCCTCGGCTTGTTACTTTTGCTTCAATCTCTTTCCCGACTTGCATTAGTGTGTCAGCTCATACACTGGTCCATTACAGATCTCATAAGTAACCAATGAATCCATCAGATGGCCCAGCACTTTTGACTACTTTTAACCCCAATGAGAAACAGGAAGACAGAATTGTACAAAGTGTACTGCGCAGATCAAGGCCAATTGGGTCATCCTGTCCACCCTGGACTATTAAGGGAGAGAGAGAGAGAGGGATAGGGAAGATAGAGACACAGACAGACAGACAGACAGACAGACAGACAGACAGACAGACAGACAGACAGACAGACAGGCAGGCAGGCAGGCAGACAGACAGACAGACAGACAGACAGACAGACAGACAGACAGACAGACAGACAGACAGACAGACAGACAGACAGACAGACACAGACAGACAGACAGACAGACAGACAGACAGACAGACAGACAGACAGACAGACAGACAGACAGACAGACAGACAGACAGACAGACAGACAGACAGACAGACAGACAGACAGACAGACAGACAGACAGCAGGAAACCACAGGATAATTAGCCTGCAACATTTATCGATGAGAAAACATCTCAGATAGGAAAATGTCACAAGCAGTTATCAAGAAAGCAAATAGCACACTTGGACAAATTCATGGTAATCATCCAATGTCAACATGCTATTCTTTGAAGAAGTAACATATGGTGAAGGTGAAGAGGAACCATTAGAACCACTATATGTAGATATTCAGAAGACTTTTGATAAGGTGTCACATTGAAGGTTACTGTGGAAAGTGAAAGCTTACAGTGAAAAGCTTTTAGTGAAGAATTGTCATGAGTTGAAGTTTATGTACCCAGGTTTATGTAAATCAGAGAGTAGGCGCAATAGGTCATTTCTGATTGTTAACATAAAATGAGTGCAGCAGCTCAGATGTGATATGAGCAGAATTAGGCCATTCGGACCATCAAGTCTACTTCGCTATTCAATCGTGGCTGATCTATCTCTCTAACCCCATTCTCCTGCCTTCACCCCATAACTTCTGATACATGTACTAATCATGAATGTTACTCACCTACCTGCCCCTCAGCCATCTCTTGGCCCATGTGTGGGAGAGTCTGTGGTTCCCATATTGGCCTTATCAGCCATCTCAGTAAAGCAGTAAGTTAACCTTGATCCTACAATGCTGTGTTCGAGAGACACTGTAGATATGCTGAGGGTTCACGTTTTCAGCATCTTCTTAGGCAGGGACTTCCAGATCTTTATTACTCATGAGCAAACAAAAATATTTCAGCACAGCAATCTTGCCTCTGCAATGTATTCTCAATGATAACTTGCATGTTTGATTGATTGCAAGATACAGCATGGAAACAGGCCCTTCCGCCCACCAAGTCCAGACAGACCATCAATCACCCATTCATCTTAGTTCTATGTTATCCCACTCTTGCATCCACCATCTACGCTCGAGGTGATTTACAGAGGCCAATTAACTTACAAATCCACATGTCTTTGGGCTGTGACAGCAAACCGAAGCACCCAAAGGAAACCCATGTGGTCACAGGGAGAATGTGCAAATTCCGCACAGACAGCACCTGAGGTCAGGGTCGAACCCGGGTCTTTGGCGCTCTGAAGTAGCAGCTCTCAGTAAGACATGTTCGGTTCTGTGGCAGACTCTTAACTTTTGCAAATGTCCCGGCAGTCACACACCAGTGAATCTTCCTACTGATTCTAGATCAGGTACAGAAACACGACCAGAGAAGAATGGATGCGCAGGCAAAGGATAAGTGTAAGATAATACAACTTTGGTTCTCAATAAAGGACCTTCTCCACTACCTTCTCATCATCAGTCCTCAATGCTGTATCCTGGTTAATACATGCACTCTGTAGCCTTAGCAATGTTGTAATTTCATGGCGAACAGTTTATTTCCTTAAAAATCTTTTTTTGTATGCAAGTTCAACTTGGCCACCTTATTCACAGAAATATTGCAAAAAAGTTAACATTCATTTGAATTTGATGCATTTTGTGAGCAGAATAGAACACAGTTTATTTGAGTATTGCCCGAAGATTATATCTCCGACACTTCCCGGGATTCTTGTTTTATTTATTCCTAGCTATTTTCAGCATGGCTGATTGATTTCTTTGTTTGGAATGAAATGGAATAATGATTATTTCAAGAGAGCCACCTTCCTTCTCCCTCCCCCCTCCCCACTTCCTTCTGCCCAACCCAGATATGCATCCATTTCTCCCCTCTTCCTCCCTGTCCACTCATATTCCTTCCTCTACCTTCGAAATTAGCATTTCTTCTATCCTTATCCCATACCATTTGGCTTTTCATCTCTGATTTTTGTCCACCCATCGGCCTCTCGGTTGGTTAACTCAGGATAGTGTTAGAGTGCGTGATGATCGCTGGTCAGTGCGGACTCCGTGGGTTGAGTAAACTAAACTAAACTATTTTTTAAAAACCCTCACCATCTATCATCTACCATCTATCACACATTAGGCTTTGTCCTGCCCTTCCTCTCTTTCAGCTTTCTCCCTGCCCCATCACAATCAGTCTGATGAAGGTGTCCTAACCTGAAGCATTACTTATCCATGCTCTCCAAAGATGCTGCCTGACCCGCTCAGTTACTCCAGCACTTTGTGTCTTTTGTAATGATTAATTCCAGGTCATTTTATTTCTCTCCAAAAATCTAACAGGGCACTTTCCAGAGTGAGTTCCGTATGTGGAAATCAATTCCCAGAGCTATACGTGTTTGCAATAACATTAATTCTCGAGCAATGCCATTTTCTGGGTGAAATTCACTCATTATTCCAAAATTTGCCTCACAGACAGAATAGGTTTTCAAAGCCCATCTTTGTTCTGCAGCTGCACAATTTAACAGGACACCCACACTTTTACTTTCAGTATCCTTTAAGAGCACTTTTTAATTGAATGAAAGTCTTCAGAGGGATACATTTATCATTGCAATCAATAGTTTCTAAACCACAGACATTTAAGAGGCTTTTAAATAAACAAGTGAATAATGGGAGGATGTAGGACACAGGCTGGACCTTCCACCATGACACTCTGCTTCCTTCCATGAAGCAATTTTCTATCCAGTCGGCTAGCTCTGCTCTATCCCATGGAATCTAAGCTTCCAGAACAGCTGACCATGAGGAACATTGTCAAATGCTTTTTGCATCTTTGCAATCACTGGATAGCTTTTCAAACAAAATGCCCAAAGTGTAGTATAATATGCCAGATGAAATCTAAATAGTCTTTAACAAAAATGTTGAATAAACTTAAAATAAAGCGTGTTAAGAAATTAAAAAGTGTCACGGTGTGATGGTAAGGACTGAGGAAGTAGAGACATTGCAAAAGGTCAAAGCCAGGGTACACTTACAAAGTACAGCCAGAGAGAAGAGTTGGGACATGATCTGTGAGCTCTTTTTAATTGAATGAAGATTTTAATTGAATTCAGAGGGACACATATATCATTCCAAACAATTGCTTCTAAACCACAGGACCATCTCACCGAGGAACAGAACCTGGGGCGTATTTTTACACATCAGTGTCACATTGCACAGAGAAATGAGACAAATGATTGAATGATCTACCTGTGACTTGAGAAATAGATTTGACATTATTAATTATCCTTCTTGCACTGACACTGCCAAACCCAATTAATGGCCTGCAAGTTAAGTATCAAAGACATTTAGAGAGATTCAGACCCTTCAGCCCACCAGGTCTGTGCCAAATATCAACCCCAATTTACATGAATCCTACATTAATCCCATCTTTTATTCTCCCCACATTCTCGTCAACTCTGTCTAAATTCTACCACTCATCTCCACACTATGGGCAATATATAGTGGCCAATTATCCTGTTAACCTATGCACCTCTGGGTTGCAGGAGGATGCCCTCAATAATCCTCTTCATTGGCATTCATAAGTTTTCATTTAACATCATACAATTTCTTTGCTTTTCATGTTCTACCTCCATTGGAATCTTTGAAATTAATTTGCTAATTGAACACGCTCTTAATTTGCTAATGAGCATGCTCCTTCTTTCAGTTTTCTGTCTCACATTCACACCTTTCGCTATTTTGTAACTGAAATCAGACTGAAATCAGACTGGGAAGATAGACACAAAGTGCTGGAGTAACTCAGCGGGTCGGTCTGGAGAAAAGGGGTACCTGATGTTTCAGATGAGGATCCTTGTTCAGACTGAAAGTAGGGGGTGGAAAGGGCGGGGAGCTAGTGGGGCTAATTCTGTCGGCTGTTATGCATTAAAAATATTTGCTTTTAATACCACCTCTAGCACATCCAATTTAGCTTCCTGAACTATACATTGGCAGTTGAAGTGGAGTGAGTAGTATAAAATATGACACTGCTGATCACAGTAGCATTAGCATATCAAAACAACAATGCGACAAAGCAAAAGAGTAAAATATATCAGAGTGCAAAGAATGGTACAATTACAAACATTTTACACTTAAACTGGAATTGCAGAAAAGATCTTGAAGATCATCCAATTATTATATCATTGTCTTCAGATAAAAATCAATCCAGCAACTGAATTCCTCCATCACTGCCTGCATGAGTTTCAACTTAGGCAATGCCTCAATTTTCAAAGTTGTTTGTAAATCACTTAAGCATCTTGACCATCCCTATTGCCGTGACTTCTTCCAGCATCCAGAAGATGAGATTACCTTTCTCCAGCTAAATTTGGCCTCCTGAGCAAATCCAATTCTAAACTTGCCATCAATGGCAGATGTACCTTCGGGAGCTGTAAAGTCATATTTTTTGGAATTGAAATTGCATCTGATAATTCTTCAGTAATATTTGTAGGACAGTTTCCAAAGTCAAAGATACGAGATAAGTCACGCTTCTTGCTTTTGTTGTTTTAGAAGAATGGGAGAGGGGTTACCTGATGGTGGTAACAGTGGCACGGTGGCTCGGTAGAGCTGCTGCCTTACAGCGCCAGAGACCCATGTTCGATCCTGACTATGGGCGCTGTCTGTGCGGAGTTTGTACCTTCTCCCTGTGACCACGTAGGTTTTCTCCAGGTGCTCCGTTTCCCTCCCACACTCCAAAGAGGTACAGGTTTGTAGGTTAATTGGCTTTGATAAAATTGTAAATTGTCCCTAATGTGTAGGCTAGTGCACGGGGTGATCGCTGGTTGGCGCAGGCTAGGTGGGCAGAAGGGCCTGTTTCCACACTGTATCTCTAAACTAAAGTAAAAGTAATCATTGCCTTATCTTGTTCCTGGTCTTTATGCGGAAGTGGCGGCGCCTAACGGCTGCGGCTCGCTAGCAGTCTGTTCGTCTTTTTTCCTTTTTTTTTTGTTGTGTGTCGGTGTTGGGATGGTTTTTGTATTTTTTTTTAGTTGTGTATGTGTGGGGGGTGGTGGTGTGGGTGGGGGGGTGGTGGGGGAAACTTTTCTCTTCCTCACGGCGCGGGGTGCGGCTCGGCTGCGGGGCCTAACATCGCCCGGTGCGGCTCGGCCGCTGGACTTTACATCGCCCGGTGCGGCTTGGCCGCTGGACTTTACATCGCCCGGTGCGGCTTGGCCGCTGGACTTAACAGTGCCCGGTGCGGCTCGGCCGCGGGACTTTTCATCGCCCGGTGCGGCTTGGCCGTGGGACTTTACATCGCTGGTGCGGCTCGGCCGCTGGACTTAACAGTGCCCGGTGCAGCTCGGCTGCGGGGCCTAACATCGCCCGGTGCGGCTCGGCCGCGGGACTTTGCATCGCCCGGTGCAGCTCGGCCGCGGGACTTTTCATCGCTGGTGCGGCTCGGCCGCGGGACTTAACATCGCCCGGTGCGGCTCGGCCACGGGACTTAGCTGCGCAAGGCTTGGTCGCGAGGCCTTTCATCGCCCGGCTCGGCCGCGAGACGTTTCAGTGCCCGGTGCGATTCGGCCGCGGGGACTTCCATCCCCTTGCGGGGACTGTGCAGGTCGGTCGGGGACGAGCTGTCTGTCCGTGGGCGTGGGGAAGAGAGTGGAAGTTTTGTTACCTCCATCACAGTGAGGGGGTGTTTGGAGTCACTGTGATGGACGTTTGTGTTGGGGTCATGTGTCTTGTGTTCTTTTTTTTATGACTGCTATGTAGTTTCGTTCGGTACCTCGGTACCGAATGACAAATAAAGCTCTGTTATACTGTTATACTGTTATACTGTTATTAAAAAAAAAACATTTGCCTTTCTTCACAATAATTACATTAGGATAGATTAGCCCAGCAATTAACCACTACTTGCTTTAAACCACGATACTTGAGCAAGAGGTTCTAAAGTGTAGGAAAGATAGTTGAGGGATCTCTAATGTAAAACAAAATAATGAAATGATACGTGTGAAGTTGAACTAAGGACTAAAGCTGCTGTTGGTGATTCTGAACAGGGGGCTGTGAACAAAGTTAAAGATTTTGAATTCAAAGCATTAGTTCTCAGATGGTTAATGGCTGAGATTAGGCACTGATAAATGAGCAGTACATGGCTGAGGGCAGAATTCATCTGCTGGAGACGGACACATTTTATGAGGTGAAATCTGATATGGCTACAACTTGGAAACTGGAAGAGTCAAATCTGGAAGTTAGATGAACATGGATAAGAATTTGAGGAGTGATGAGGGCCAGAAATGAACAAGGTCGATGTGAAACTAAACCGTGCTGTGGATGAATAAGATAAACATCTTAAGCTCTAACATGTTCTCCGACTGTTGTTAGTTGTTAGACTGTCCTGTTGCACTGCTGATCCATTCTGAAGCATGGATGTCTGAGCATTGGCATGTGTGCTCTGCAATAGAGAGCAGATCATTTTACCTCAGGTCCAATTTTTAATTTTAACTTTAAATGAACTCGCATGTATGCCACATAGGAATTTTGAACCTGTTCAAATTAATCAATTATAAATCAATAGTGTCCCAGGGTCTCTCATTCTCTAAGATACTGGAAAGTAGGAGGTATTTCTAGCAATCAACTGAAGTACTTATGAAGGATCATATAGCACATATGGCAGAATTCTTATTGCGACTTTCTTTGAATAAACTATCTGTCTCATAACTTCCTGAACACATCGTTGCTGCATAGGGAGCAGTTAGTCACATGGGACAATATTTAAAGGATTAGCAGCATTAAAGCACTTATTTAGTTTTTAGTTTAGTTTAGTTCAGAGATACAGTGCGGAAACAGGCCCTTCAGTCCACCGAGTCCGTGCCGACAAGTGGTCCCCAAACACTCGTACTATTCTGCACACCAGGGACAATTTATAATATTTTTACTAAAGGCAATTAACCTACAAGCTTGTACATCTTTGGAGTGTGGGAGAAAGCTGGAGCACCCATGCGGTCACAGGAAGAGCGTACAAACTCTATGCAGGCAGAATCTGTAGTCAGGAGTGAACCTGGGTCTCTGGCGCTGTAAGGCACCATCTCAACTGCTGTGTCACCACTGTGTCATCACTCTACTGGTGTGTTATCCACAAACAAGTATAGCAAATACACCCATATCGGACAAGTGAGATAAAATATAAAAAGAAGAGTAAATTAGTGGACCTCCTTAATATCAGTGAGAAAAACTAGGTCACTACACAATTCATAGAATTGACCAATATTCTTCAACTACCAAGAGGAACCAAATTAAACAAATAAAAGTTCTGTTATATTAAATTCTGCACCAGTGTATTTACCAGGCTTCTAAGCTATAGACTATTCCAGACAATTTTCATATAAAGAGTTTCTGTTTTCAACCAAATTGTATGAAGGTGGCACAAATAAATGAAAGAAATACTTTTATCATGGTAGATGAACAAATCCAAGTCACCTCACCCAGCTGTCAAACTCCTCTTAGCAGTTCGATCATGAAAAGAATAAGTATAAGATTGACAATAATTTACAAGCCTGCCTTCTTGATTAGGGAATACTGGCTGGCATGTGATAAGCATGAAAGCTTGTGAAAGAAAATCTTGCAGAAATCAAGAACTAATGTTGACAGAGGAAGGAAAAAAAGCAAATGAACGAGGCAAAGGATACTAAAAATATCAATCTACTAGCAAAGAAAAACTCTAATGACCTTGGTTAGAGTTGCCATTAGCAAGCAGAGATGAAAAATTGCCCAATGTTCCCACGAACATACTTATTGATTATTGAACTGCTTCACTTCATATTCCAATATAAAATGCAACTAACAATTATAATACTACAAGTCCATATCAATAAACAAAGCCTTCACTGCCTGGGTTATAAAGCATGCTATTTTCAAGTGAAATTTAGCAACCATTAATACAATTATAGCAATGAATGGAAAATTAATAACATGGATCATTTGACTGATTTCACTACAAGTTTTTTTTAACTAAATTGTGTGCATGAGGTACTTTGGAATATACAAAACACTTTTAGCATAGAACGATTAAAACCTTTTGCTTAGTTTTGCATTACCCACAATGAAATACCATGCAATCTTTAAGGTAATCCTGTCACCACCTCAGGAGACATAAATTAGCCATTTGTCCCCTTTCTTGTTCTAAATCCTATGATTATTTGATCATTAATTCAGTATAGATGGTGGTTTCAACCAATGTGTAAAAAAACAAGTTAATGTTATCAGACCTCTTGCATCTTCTATTCAATCAACAAACCAGCATAGTCATTCGATCACAGCCTGTCACTGTGTGTTTGTTTTAACTGGACTGAAGTTACATTGTTTGCTTCCATTCTGTTCAGAAATTAATACAAACACCCTGACTCATAGAACGTACAGCATGGGAACATGGCATTTGGCCCACAATGTCTATGGACATGATGCCAAAATCAATTCCTATCTTCTTGCACATGATCCATATTCCTCCTTTCCCTGCACAGCCATGTGCCTATCAAAAAGCCTCGAAAATGCCACTATGTTATTTTCCTCCACTACCTTCCCTGGCAGCTTGTTCCAGGCACTCACCACCCTTTGTTTAAAAAACAATTGCCCTGCACATCTTTAAACTTTGCTCCTCTTACTTCAATTTTTCACCCTGGGAAAATGGTTCTGACTGTCTACTATGGCGAGTCCGAAAACTTGTTGGTTGTAGAAGAAGTTTATTGCAGCCGCAATATTCGAATACAGAGTTAAACAACAAGGTAAAGGACAACCATCAAAAACTTACTGTCTTCTTCGAAGACTTCGCCGAACTCCTATTTCGGGCGCCAAAAGCGCACATGACATCGCTGGCCAATCAGCGATGTCGCTCCCTGGACCAATCCCCATGGTCGCGTTCACACGTGACCTCGCTGGCCAATCCGAGGGTTCGACGACCTGGACCATTCTCTATGGTCGCTACATGACCCCCCCAGAACCCGAGGTGCGGAACCTAGCAGGGAGCCGGATTTCGCGACCATAACGAGTACGGAGAGGGACAGCCTGAACCACAGGAGCCGGGGGTTCCGGACTTGGCGGAACAGCCGGAACGGGAGGTCCTGGAGGAACTACTGGAACGGGGGGTCCTGGAGGAACTGTCGGAACGGGGGTCCTGGAGGAACTGTCGGAACGGGGGGTCCTGGACTGAGCGGAACTAACGGAGGTCGGCCTCTCCTAGGGGTTTGACCGACCAGGACTGGTTGATCCGGATCCAAATGTGCAGGTTTGAGCCGGGACACCGAGACGAGCTCACTCTTGCCACACATGTCTAAGGTGAAGATAGCCGTTCCCTTACGCAAAACCCGGAACGGCCCTTGATAGACCCTCTGCAACGGGGCGCGATGGGCATCTTTTCGCAGAAAAACAAACTCACAGTCCTTCAGGGAAGGCGGTTCATGTACCATGGGACACCCATGACGTGAAGTTGGAACTGGGGCCAGGGAGCCCACCCGTTCCCGGAGAGATGCTAACACCGATGGGACTGTAGGCAGCTGGTCTGAAAGGTCCGGAAACAAATCTCCGGGTACTCGAAGTGTCGAGCCATATACTAGCTCCGCGGACGACGCACCGAGATCTAGCTTAGGAGCAGTCCGGATGCCCAAAAGAACCCAAGGGAGCTGGTCTACCCAGTCCGGGCCTTCAAGCCTTGCACTGAGGGATGCCTTAAGTTGACGGTGGAACCTTTCTACGAGTCCATTTGCCTGGGGGTGATATGCAGTAGTGGGTTGTAACTTGGAACCGTACAGTTCTGCGAGCGCGGCCCAGAGGGACGAAGTGAACTGTGGCCCTCTGTCAGTGGTAATAACTGCCGGGACCCCGAAACGAGCTACCCAATGAAGGGCCAAAGTCCTAGCACAAGACGCTGACGAAATATCAGACAATGGGAAAGCCTCTGGCCACCGGGTAAACCGATCCACCACCGTGAGGAGGTGGGTGTAGCCCCGGGAGGAAGGCAAAGGCCCGACCAAATCCACGTGGATGTGGAAAAAACGAACTGCTGGGACCTCGAAATCCTGTACGGGGGGCTGGACGTGGCGCTGGACTTTAGCGGTCTGACAGGGAACGCAGGAACGTGCCCAACCCGCTACCTGTTTCCGTAGGCCATGCCAGACAAACCTCGCTGCTACCAAGGCAGAGGTGGAGCGGATGGACGGGTGCGCCAGCCCATGAATGGCATCGAAAACCCGGCGCTGAAGGGAGGGCGGTACTACCGGCCTGGGACGGGGAAGAGAAACATCGCACCAGACTTTTGTGCCTTCCGACCCACAAGCTACCTGGGCCAACTTCAATCCCGAAGTGGTGGACCGGTATGCCGAAACGGTATCCGCTAGAAGCTGTGCCTCCGCAAGCTCCTGGGGATCCACTTCGCAGTCCACCGCCGAAATAGGGGGAAAAGCGGGTCTAGACAGGGCGTCAGCAACGGCATTAAGCTTACCCGCGACATGACGGACATCGGAGGTAAATTCGGAGATAGCAGTCAGGTGCCGCTGCTGGCGGGCCGACCATGGGTCAGACAATTTCAAAAAAGCAAATGTTAATGGTTTGTGGTCCGTAAAGGCCACAAATGGGCGGCCCTCGAGGAAGTACCTGAAATGACGAACAGCTAAATAGAGAGCCAGAAGCTCTCGGTCAAATGCGCTATACTTCAGCTCGGCCGAATTTAGTTGCCGGCTGAAAAACGCTAAAGGCTGCCAACGGCCACCGACCTGCTGCTCCAGAACCCCGCCCACCGCCACGTCAGAGGCGTCAACCGTCAGGGCCGTGGGGGCGGAGGGGCTCGGATGGACCAACATGGTGGCGTCTGCCAAGGCTGCCTTAGCTGCTGTAAAAGCCGACTCTGCGGTCGGGGACCATATCAACTCTACCGGATTCCCTGCAAGGCATTGGAAAAGCGGGCGCATGACTCGCGCAGCTGCCGGAACGAACCTATGGTAGAAATTAACCATGCCTACGAACTCCTGTAGCCCTTTTACTGTGGTGGGCCTGGGAAATGCCCGGATAGCCTCCACCTTCTCGGACAAAGGGGAGGCGCCGGCAGGGGTAATTCTGTGCCCAAGAAAATCAAGAGCAGGAAGGCCGAATTGACATTTGGAGGGTTGGATAATGAGCCCGTGGTCTTGGAGCCGCTGGAACACGGTCCGCAAGTGGGCCTGGTGTTCCTGCACTGAGGGGCTGGCGTCCAGGATGTCATCTAAATAAATAAACAAAAAGGGTAAACCCCGGCCCACGCGGTCCATCAGTCGTTGGAAAGCCTGTGCCGCGTTCTTTAAACCGAAAGGCATACGCAACCATTCAAACAACCCGAACGGAGTAATCGTTGCAGTTTTCTGTATGTCCTCCGGTCGCACCGGGATCTGGTGGTATCCTCGCACCAAATCGATTTTGGAAAACACCACCGCTCCTTCCAGCCCAGATGAAAAGTCCTGTAGGTGCGGTATGGGGTAGCGATCAGCCGTGGTGACAGCATTGAGACGCCGATAATCGCCACATGGTCTCCACCCCCCAGATGCCTTGGAGACCATATGTAACGGCGAGGCCCACGGGCTGTCAGACTGACGGACAATTCCCATTTCCTCCATCTTCCTGAACTCCGCCCGTGCCACCACCAGTTTGTCTGGCGGTAGTCTCCTGGCCCGAGCGAAAACGGGAGGGCCTTCAGTGCGGATGTAATGGACCACGCTGTGCTTGGCCGAAGGCGTGTCAAAACGTTGAATGAGCAGCTCTGGAAACTCTGCCAGAATCTCAGCATACGAGTCGGGGGCCGCGACGACGGCCTGGACAGTAGGGCTGGGCGAGGAGGCGATTGTCGGAGCGACGTGCTCATCTTCGGCGGAGGGTCGGAGGTCGTTACCGTGGACATCAGGGACCAGTGAAAAAGCCCAGAGAAAATCTGCGCCCAGGATCGCTTGTTTGACGTCGGCTATGATGAATGGCCATTCGTACGTGCGGAGGCCTAACACAAGGGACATCTTCCGTATACCGAAAGTGCGAATTGGGCTGCCATTAACCGCGATGAGGGTGGGACCTGTCTTACCCGATCTGGTTTCGAGGTCGGTCGGCGGCACTATACTGACGATGGCTCCCGTGTCCACCAAAAATTCTGTGTCCGTGAATCGATCATGGACATAGAGGCGCCGGTTCTGGCCAATCGTAACTGCCCCTATGTACGATCGGCCGAGGCATTTCCCGCGAAGGTACAAGGCAAGCGGCAGTTGCGGGATTCGCTACCCCATCGTAGGTGATAATAGCACCAGCCGCGCTTGTGCGGATCTTTTTGGCGGGCTTTCGGAGAATTGGCGGGAGACGTGGCGCCATCTTGCAGTCGCTGTGGCGTGGTCACTGATGTCGAGACCTTGTTGATCGAACCGCTTGCCTTGTTTTTTGCCGCTATGAGCGCGTCCGCTTTCGCTGCATATGCTTCGGGGTCCTTAAAAGAACAATCCGTGAGCAGCAGTCGGACATCCTCAGGAAGTCTCTCGCGGAATGCCTGTTCGAACATAGGGCAATCCGTATGCTCACCGGCTAGCATCATCATTTCGGACATGAGGACGGAAGGCAGTTGGTCTCCAAGATCCGGTAGGTGCAGAAGTCTTGCCGCACCACCATGCTTATTAAACCCGAAGATTCGCAGTAATACTTTCTTCATGGCCTCGTACTTGCTTTCCGCAGGTGGATTCACGATGAACCGCATCACGCGCTTGGTTGTGTCCGGCGATAGAGTGCTGACGAGGTAGTAGTACATCGTGGATTCGTCCGATATCTTCTTTATATGAAATTGAGCTTCGGTGTGGATAAACCAAGCTTGCGGTGCGTGCGTCCAAAACAACGGAAGGTGAACGCTTGCCGCGCTTAACTCCGGTGTGCCCGGCGCGGTCATCGTCAACGAGGCGTCGGGTTCCTGCTTAGTCGGTGATCGTCCAGATCACGTCGGGGTCACCAATATGGCGAGTCCGAAAACTTGTTGGTTGTAGAAGAAGTTTATTGCAGCCGCAATATTCGAATACAGAGTTAAACAACAAGGTAAAGGACAACCATCAAAAACTTACTGTCTTCTTCGAAGACTTCGCCGAACTCCTATTTCGGGCGCCAAAAGCGCACATGACATCGCTGGCCAATCAGCGATGTCGCTCCCTGGACCAATCCCCATGGTCGCGTTCACACGTGACCTCGCTGGCCAATCCGAGGGTTCGACGACCTGGACCATTCTCTATGGTCGCTACACTACCCTATATATGCCCCTCATATAATTATACTGTACTGTATATAGTTCAATCAAGTCTCCCCTCAACCCAGTGTTGGTGGGTGTTAGAATCTGCTGGGAATTGAAAGGTAAATTGGGAGAATAAAATGGGATGAAAGTAAGATCAATGTAAATGGGTGTCTGATGATTGGGTCAGACTTGGTGTTTAATATGACATGATATATTGTTATTGATTCACAAAATTAGGATAAAAAGGAAAATTGCCAAGGATAATAAAATAAATAGACTACTTAATTTATGAGGAGATCTAAATGTGTTAATATCTGTTGAAACATTGGCAGAGTTACAATTGACTTTCGGATATATCACATCTTTATTACACAGGGGAAGTTTTCAAGAGTTTCATTAGTAGGATTCATTAAAGTTCTTAAAGTTTTAATTTAGTATAAACACAGTTCTTTGGAATTACATGAAAATTAAAGCTTAATTATCGCTTTGGAGTTTTGGGGTATGTGCTCTTAATTAAAAAGTGGGCTGTTTTCATTTGGCTGCAATTCAGCCGGAAATACTCCTGTAACAACATGGTATTGATTTTGGGATTAATGCCACTGAACCATATGAAAAAACTCCAGATGACAAAGCTAAAGCAGGAGGACTTCAACTGGTCCTCATGGACACATTGTAATTGTTTCCATGGGATCTTATATTTGGAGTTCAAATTCTGAAATGATGTTCTAGTTTGATTGTATCTTAGTTATTTTGGTTTCTTTCTACTCTTTAATACAGATGCATTGTAACTAAATGTTAAGGAGCGTTTGTGAGGGTAATTAATATTCTTGCAGATTGGTGTAAATAAGTAATTTTCCTTTATGACAGAACAAAAATGGCATGATTAGTGATAACAGTGAAAGAAAATTATGTATGTTATGTAGCACAGGAAACAGGCCCTTCAGTCCACCGAGTCCGTGCTGACAAGTGGTCCCCAAACACTCGTACTATCCTGCACACCAGGGACAATTTATAATATTTTTACTAAAGGCAATTAACCTACAAGCTTGTACATCTTTGGAGTGTGGGAGAAAGCTGGAGCACCCATGCGGTCACAGGAAGAGCGTACAAACTCTATGCAGGCAGAATCTGTAGTCAGGAGTGAACCTGGGTCTCTGGCGCTGTAAGGCACCATCTCAACTGCTGTGTCACCACTGTGTCATCACTCTACTGGTGTGTTATCCACAAACAAGTATAGCAAATACACCCATATCGGACAAGTGAGATAAAATATAAAAAGAAGAGTAAATTAGTGGACCTCCTTAATATCAGTGAGAAAAACTAGGTCACTACACAATTCATAGAATTGACCAATATTCTTCAACTACCAAGAGGAACCAAATTAAACAAATAAAAGTTCTGTTATATTAAATTCTGCACCAGTGTATTTACCAGGCTTCTAAGCTATAGACTATTCCAGACAATTTTCATATAAAGAGTTTCTGTTTTCAACCAAATTGTATGAAGGTGGCACAAAGAAATGAAAGAAATACTTTTATCATGGTAGATGAACAAATCCAAGTCACCTCACCCAGCTGTCAAACTCCTCTTAGCAGTTCGATCATGAAAAGAATAAGTATAAGATTGACAATAATTTACAAGCCTGCCTTCTTGATTAGGGAATACTGGCTGACATGTGATAAGCATGAAAGCTTGTGAAAGAAAATCTTGCAGAAATCAAGAACTAATGTTGACAGAGGAAGGAAAAAAAGCAAATGAACGAGGCAAAGGATACTAAAAATATCAATCTACTAGCAAAGAAAAACTCTAATGACCTTGGTTAGAGTTGCCATTAGCAAGCAGAGATGAAAAATTGCCCAATGTTCCCACGAACATACTTATTGATTATTGAACTGTTTCACTTCATATTCCAATATAAAATGCAACTAACAATTATAATACTACAAGTCCATATCAATAAACAAAGCCTTCACTGCCTGGGTTATAAAGCATGCTATTTTCAAGTGAAATTTAGCAACCATTAATACAATTATAGCAATGAATGGAAAATTAATAACATGGATCATTTGACTGATTTCACTACAAGTTTTTTTAAACTAAATTGTGTGCATGAGGTACTTTGGAATATACAAAACACTTTTAGCATAGAACGATTAAAACCTTTTGCTTAGTTTTGCATTACCCACAATGAAATACCATGCAATCTTTAAGGTAATCCTGTCACCACCTCAGGAGACATAAATTAGCCATTTGTCCCCTTTCTTGTTCTAAATCCTATGATTATTTGATCATTAATTCAGTATAGATGGTGGTTTCAACCAATGTATAAAAAAACAAGTTAATGTTATCAGACCTCTTGCATCTTCTATTCAATCAACAAACCAGCATAGTCATTCGATCACAGCCTGTCACTGTGTGTTTGTTTTAACTGGACTGAAGTTACATTGTTTGCTTCCATTCTGTTCAGAAATTAATACAAACACCCTGACTCATAGAACGTACAGCATGGGAACATGGCATTTGGCCCACAATGTCTATGGACATGATGCCAAAATCAATTCCTATCTTCTTGCACATGATCCATATTCCTCCTTTCCCTGCACAGCCATGTGCCTATCAAAAAGCCTCGAAAATGCCACTATGTTATTTTCCTCCACTACCTTCCCTGGCAGCTTGTTCCAGGCACTCACCACCCTTTGTTTAAAAAACAATTGCCCTGCACATCTTTAAACTTTGCTCCTCTTACTTTAATTTTTCACCCTGGGAAAATGGTTCTGACTGTCTACCCTATATATGCCCCTCATATAATTATACTGTACTGTATATAGTTCAATCAAGTCTCCCCTCAATCGTCGGTGCTCCAGCGAAGAAAACAATCCAAGTTTAATCAAAGTCTACCGTAGCTCATACCCCAGAACCAGGCATCATTCTGCTAAACCTCCTTTGCACCCTTTCCATAGCCTCCACATCCATTCTGTACTGGGGGCTCCGTACTCCTTTGTCCTTTGGACTTCCATCAGAATCGACAGACATTACCAATCAAATGAATTATGCTGTACTACTCCAACTTCGTTGTACCTACACTCAGCAGTACACTGATTAAGGTTAATTTATTTGCCCCATTTCAATGCAAAGAGTGCGTGACAATCATTAGAAAACTTTTCCATATTTTGTTTTTTATATATTTTTAAAGGCACAGCATGGAAACAGGCCCTATACACTAGTTCTATCCTACACACGCGGGACAATTTACACAAGGTAATTAAACTACAAACATGCACATCTTTGGAATGTGGGAGGAAATCAGAGCATCTGGAGAAGACCAACATTGTCACAGGGAGAAGGTACACACTCCAGACAGATAGCTCCCCTAATCAGGATTGAACCCGTGTCTCTGGCACTGGAAGGCAGGTATTCTACCGCCGCAGCACTGTGCAAACCTCAAATTTATTGCAACTTATTTACAAAAGATATACAATTTAATGAGACTTAGATTTAGCTCTTATGGCTGAGAATCAAGGGATATGGGGAAAAAGTCGCAACGGGGTACTGATTTTGGATGATCAGCCATGATCATATTGAATGGCGGTGCTGGCTCGAAGGGCCGAATGCCCTACTCCTGCACCTCTTTTCTGTGTTTCTATGTTAATCAGCACATTAGTAACATTAAAGAATGCTGATTTTGTTGTGCATAGATTCCAGATTTCAATTCAGCTACCATCATTTGCTTTACACACTCTCCATTTGATCACGGACAAGGCAAAAATATATCGCCTTATTGGAATAGAAAAGTTATCAAGTAAAGATTCTATCTGCTGGGAGAAAATAGAGATGTTCATGCTGAACTAAAAGCCAAACTAGAGTGTTCTGATAAAATATTGAAGAAACAAGAATTGCAGATACTGCTTCTTTCTTTAGACTGTCGAAGGTTCCTGACCTGAAATGCCGCTTATCCATGTTGTCCTGAGATGCTGCCTGATCCATTGAGCTATTCCAGCATTCTGCATCTTCTCTGACCTGAAACATTAACTATATTTCTTACCCTGCAGAAAGTCCTGGTCTGCTAAGTATTCCAATCTGTGTTGTATTTATTTTGCAGATTGGGACTGTATAAAGTTCTTTATTATCTCATTTTTAAGAGGAGGAATAGCATGGTGAAACAAATGGAACTGATTGTGCAATACCTAGGGAATGTACTGGCTTAGCAGTCTTGAAGGCATTTTGCCATTCTTTTCCTTTCAAATTATATACTTTTACCCTCTTTCTTTCACCTTTTTTACATGATTACTGATTTCATATATCTGTTCTTCCAATTACTGTCGGATTAATAAACCAATTGAGACCCAACTAACCTTGAAATTAGGAAAAGAGGAAAATGCCAAAATGTAAAAACAAATGGCCAGTTATTAGTGTGCAAGATTTTGCAACGTTTTTGATCCATTTTATCATGAAACATTTTCAGCTTCTAGCACTGAAATCAAAAGACTAAATCAAATATCTACACAATTGTGAATTACATATTCCCATCATTCCAAAAGGTTCTTCAAATATCCATATTGGTGTTGGAGTGACCACTGAATTAATGGATTTGTAAATGGGAGAACATTAAACAAGAAAGTATGAGCTCTGAGATTATATGTAGCCTCCTCTGAATTATTAACACTCTGGAAGAACTTTTCTCAGAAAAAAATTATAATATCTCAACGTTAGATTGTAAATTGAAGAATGGAATAGTATTGAACATTAAACATCAAGGTAGACAGAATAATCATAAAACTTTGGGATGTAACTGCATGGTGTCACAGAAGTGCCATTAGTAGAGCTTTTGGCTCACATCTCAGTGATCTGGGTGCAAACTGATCTCAGGACTAACTGAGAAGTTTGGTTTGTTTCTGTGAGCACATCGATTTCCTCCAGGTGCTCTAATTTTCTCGTATATCCCAAAGACATGCAGGTTGGTCGGTTAATTGGTAACTATTAATTGCCTCCAGTGTTGGTGGGTGTTAGAATCTGCTGGGAATTGAAAGGTAAATTGGGAGAATAAAATGGGATGAAAGTAAGATCAATGTAAATGGGTGTCTGATGATTGGGTCAGACTTGGTGTTTAATATGACATGATATATTGTTATTGATTCACAAAATTAGGATAAAAAGGAAAATTGCCAAGGATAATAAAATAAATAGACTACTTAATTTATGAGGAGATCTAAATGTGTTAATATCTGTTGAAACATTGGCAGAGTTACAATTGACTTTCAGATATATCACATCTTTATTACACAGGGGAAGTTTTCAAGAGTTTCATTAGTAGGATTCATTAAAGTTCTTAAAGTTTTAATTTAGTATAAACACAGTTCTTTGGAATTACATGAAAATTAAAGCTTAATTATCGCTTTGGAGTTTTGGGGTACGTGCTCTTAATTAAAAAGTGGGCTGTTTTCATTTGGCTGCAATTCAGCCGGAAATACTCCTGTAACAACATGGTATTGATTTTGGGATTAATGCCACTGAACCATATGAAAAAACTCCAGATGACAAAGCTAAAGCAGGAGGACTTCAACTGGTCCTCATGGACACATTGTAATTGTTTCCATGGGATCTTATATTTGGAGTTCAAATTCTGAAATGATGTTCTAGTTTGATTGTATCTTAGTTATTTTGGTTTCTTTCTACTCTTTAATACAGATGCATTGTAACTAAATGTTAAGGAGCGTTTGTGAGGGTAATTAATATTCTTGCAGATTGGTGTAAATAAGTAATTTTCCTTTATGACAGAACAAAAATGGCATGATTAGTGATAACAGTGAAAGAAAATTATGTATGTTATGTAGCACAGGAAGGAAAATATGATGCTCCACAACATAGGTCAGTTCGAGTGGCCAATGTTCCTATGTTCGTGAGAGCTGGTTAATGTTGTTTTTAGGAATGTAGCAAACTAAGAAACTATTGTTGTTAAATAATCTATTACATTCGCATCTTAATATCATCGCTAATTACTTTGCAAGGTGATGGGTTTTAAAAAGTCTATGTATATATAATGCAGACTATGTCAGGTAACTATGACATGGAGTTATAAAATCATTTTGCACTAAATAATAAGCAGCAACAGAAAGTGGAAAACTGGAATCCTGATAAGAATAGGTTTGGTCATTAATGTTTATGGAAAGTTGTTCTCGATGTTCTTAATAGCAATCAACTGCACAAGAAATCCACCTCTTCTGTGGCTTTCTGTCGACTATGTATGCAATCTCATCAAGGTTTAGAGTACAGAAATTCTATTTAGCTTAACATACGATAGAAATCTACTGCTCAGCAAATAAAGGCAAATGTTTACTGCTCTCTCAGCCACTATGCCACCACGACCTTACATAATTATTTTTTGTACATGTGGTTACTGGCCAATTTAATTGCCTTGAACAGATTAAATGTATTAAACAAAATACTTTCTGGCATAACAATATCAAGGTCATATTTAATTCTAATGTTCTTAGAACGTATGATTTCTCCTAATAAATTTAACTTCCTTTGACGTTTTATTTGCCTTTATCTGCATGACCATAAAAATTAAATGTCAACCAGTTTGCATTCAATATGTATTTGCTATGGTGTTTTCTTTTTATCCGATAAGTTAATGAAATGCAGATAAAAATCATTAGTCTGATGTGCATGGCTGCTTTCTTTCATCAGACAGGCTTGGTTAGCTTTCTGCAGTAAGATCTATATTTATTATAGATTAGCCTTTTCATGGGCTTGCAAAATCAAACTTTAATAACTTTGCAAATGCTCTTTAAGATATGCATCAATCAGTTTGGTTGTTCTAAATTTGCCAGAAGGGCAAATGGCAATCGATATAATGACTCTGTAACACTAGAAAACAATTCCGCCATACAACAAATCAGAACGAATGTAGGCAATAACTTGAGTGGTTGTGCCTGCAATCTAGATTTTGGGCTTCAAAGTCTCTTGAGACTCAGGATTTATGCTATCCCTTTAGTTCTTGCAACTTGGGCCTTCTACTGAATTGATGGCTTCAAATTGTAGAACTGAATTAACTGGTGTGATAAAGAAATAGATATCTGTAATAAACAAAAATACTTTTTAGGCTCCATTGTCTCCATACTTATGCCCTACAAGAATTGATGCATACAGCACACTCACTGTAAGGTAAACATGTTTATTATTGTGAAATGTGCAGCAATATGACTTGGCACATACTCTGGAAGGACTTTTCCTGTTTTAGTATCACATCAACAATTTTTTGTCCTGTCTAGCACAGCATTTGAATTGATACTACATAAATATTGCAGATCTGTGCAGATGGATTGAGGGGAACAGCCCATTTATACTGGCTTTGTAGAAATATTATATTGCTATAGATGTTGGATTACAGGCCTAAGACCATTCCCTTATATGGCAGAATTTTCATACATGATGCCTCAGCTTCCTGCCCTCTACAATCAGGATTTTGATCTATCTCTACAATGGACTGTGCTAATAATTTCCAGCATTTCTCTTGTTTTCACTCACTGGAGGATACTCTGTACAAATTACAGGCTAGTCATGCTTCATTCGTGACAACAAAACTATACTGTACCCAATGCTAATAACTTAATACAACAAACTACAGATCCTGCCGTGTCCTACAATCCCCATGGACCCAGCACCATCCAAGTGCTAGATCTCAAATTGCTCATTAAATGAATACGAATGAAACAACCTTATTTTGGGATGCAGAATGTATTTCTTCCCCCATCATGATGTACATAAAATAAATCATACAATATTGGTTTTTTTCCTCTTTGAAAACAACATTCTTGACTCAATTTGCTTGTGACAGTAAAGCATTTTTTAAACATGTAACTACAATTCTCCATTGTACTCACATTTGCCCTGAGCTGTCAATTTTAAAAAAAATGCTCTTGTTTTACTTTTTGATTGTTCTTTAAACTGTGTTTCTTATTTTATATCCAGCGTATCCATCGATTGTTACAGAGTTTGACATAGTTCTATAGTTACCTCCCAGTTTTTGCAGATAATGTAGACATTTCCCATCATAAGTGTAGCTGAAACATTCAAGTCGGAGGTCAATAGAGCTGATTAGTAGAATGACTTTATTTTACTGTTTACTGGCGTTCAGTCTTTTCCCATTTAAGCTACACGTTCCACGCCTACGTTAATGAGCTTTCCGATATTTATATGTTAAGTGGTTTGTTAGATGTTTCAGAAACACTAACAGTTCATTATTGCATTTCTATAGTGACTGACTCTTGTGTTTTCTTTATCATTAATGAGGCTTTTTCAAACATTTTGCCAACAGCTTCTTATTTTGAACTAAAACAATTAATTTGCTTATTTTCTAAAAACAATCAGAACTATAATTTTCACAGAATCAATGATTAATTATTTTTTGCATATTTTAGGGTGTATCTTAACATGGTTAATGAGAGTTCATCTACTATATTCTCACATTAATTGACACAAATAAGTCTGGAATTAGCAATTTTAATAAAAAGTACTGAATTTCTCTCACATAATGGCACCATTCAACCTATTCAAAAAATAGTATGAAAACAAATTGATGTTTAAAAGTTAAAAAGTCCACTGTATTATCATAAGAAGCTATTCCTATTAGTACTTTGAATAGAGTTATAGAGTAAAACAGCCCAAACACAGGCCCTTCAGCTTAACCTGGTCACGCCGACCAACATGCCCCAGCTACACTAGTCTCACCTGCCTACACGAGGCAAATGTTCCTCTAAACCTACCCTGCCCAAGTATCTGTCTAAATGTTACTTAATAATACTTAACGTTGCGATAGTACCTCCAGCAGCTCATTCCATACACCCACCGCCTTTTGTGTAAAGAAGTTACCCCTCAGGTTCTCGACTCCCCTACTCTGGGCAAAAGACTGTGGTTACTTGATCTATTCCTCTCATGATTTTATACACAAAATCAGGGTGCAGAAAAAATATACTTAATTAAAAAATGGAGTGCCAAATTTGGTGAAGTCGCAAAGAAGGGTGACATGCAAGCATGCAATACCCACAGTAACCACAGAACCAAATTGTTGGATGACAGCTTTTCAGTGCTGCCGCATTCAGTCCAGAATAATGATGAACAAACAGCAAACAGGAAGGGGGTCCAAAAATATCCCTATGTCAATAATGGCAGACCCCAATGAATGAATGGTAGACCCCATTTCAGAGAAATGCAATTATCCTCTGGTGACCATCCCAAGTGGACGATCTATCTTGATTTTCTTCTCCTTGTCACTACCTTTGAGAATCCAAGGAATTCTAGGCTGGTGAATTTCACGTCAGTGGGAGGGAACTGATTGGAGAGAATTCTTCATGGTACGATTTACTCCCATTTTGGAAGAGAATAGGCTAATTCGGGACAGTCAACGGGGTTTTCTACGCAACAGATCATGTCTTATTAACTCGATCGAGTTTACGAGGAGGTGGCGAAGCTAATCGATGAGAGTAGGGTGGTGGAGTAGGGTGGTGTCTACATGGATTTTAGTAATCTGATAACGTCCCCCATGGTAGGCTTACAGTGATTCACAGGAACTTGATCATATGGATATAGAATTGGCTGACCAAGAGAAGACCGAGAGTTGTAGTGGGAGGTTGTTAGTGAAGCTGGATGTCTCTGACCAGTGGAGTTCTGCAGGGATCTGTGCTAGGACCTCTATTGTGTGTGATATACTGTATATAAATGGCTTGGACATAGATATAGATGGGTTGGTTAGTTAATTTAACACCAAAATTGCTGGAGTTGCTGACTATAAGGAAAGCTGGCAAAATATACAGTGGGATGTGGATCAGCTACAGAAATGGGTAGGAGAAATAACAGATAGAGTTTAATCCAAGCAAGTAATCCAAGATGTTACACTTTGTGAGTTTGAATGTAAGAAAGTTACAGACCCTTAACAGCATTGATGTATGGAGGGATCTTGGGGTAAAGTCCACAGCTCCCTGAAAGTGGCAACACGTGAAGATAGAATGGTAATGGAGGCATATAGTATGCTTGTCTTTGTTGGTAGGCCATGAGTATAAGAGTCAGGAAGTCATGATGCAGCATTATAGGACTTTGTTTAGACTGTATTTGGAGTATTGCATGCAGTTTTTGTGACCCCATTACATGAAGAATGTGGAGGCTTTGGGGAGGGTGCAGAGGAGATTTACCTGAATGCTGCTTGCATTAGAAGGTTTTAGCTATAAGAAGAGTTTACACAGACTTGGATTGTTTTCTCTGGAATATCAGAGGTTAAGAGTGGACCTGAAAGAAGTATATAAAATAATGAAAGGTAAAGAATCATATCCTTTTACCAAGGGTGGAGATATCAAAGATGAGAAGGCACAGCTTTAAGGTGAGAGGGGCAAAGGTTAAAGGAGATGTTCTGGGCACATTTTTTACTCAGAGGGTGGTGGCCGCCTGGAATGTGCTGACAGGTGGAGGAGATAGATGCAATAGTGGCGTTAAGATTAGTTTATCTTGGCATCGTTCGGTACAGATCTTATGGGCTGAAATGTTCCTGGTGGTATTTTTCTAAATCTTCGAAGTAATTATTGGAAGGAATTAAGCTCCTAGTGTACAAAGTGATATTTTAATACCAGCATGATTGATTAGGTTTCAACATCTTATTGGGTCCCTGATAGAGCACTTGCCCCGACATTGTATGGTATATTTAATTTGTATGTGACTACAACCTCATGACATTCAAAGCCTCTCACAACTAAGGCTGAGATTGCTGTACAGGCTTTGTGAGGCTACAGAAGGACTATATCTTTCAGGTACCGCTGTCTAAAGGGACTTTAAGGAGGTGGCTCCAGGAATTTATTTTCCAACAATCACTGGACTCCGGGTTTGTTTCAACAATTGGATAGTCAAATGTAACCCCACTATGTAAACAAAAATGAGAGCAACAAAACAGTGCTTGGTTGGCCTGCCATTGATAAAGCGGAAAATGCAGAATCCATTGTGAAAGATGTAATAGTCGAGCATTTGGAAAACGGTGACAGGTTCTGCCACTGTACGTGCACTCACGGAAGAAAAATCAGACTTGACAAATTTACTTGAATTCTTTGAGGATGTGACTAGTTGAGTGGTTAGGAAAGAAGGCATTTTGACTTTTAGAAGGTCTTGCAGAAGAGATCAGTGAACAAAATTAGAACACATAGTATTGAAGGCAGTATACTGGCATGGACAGAGAACTAGTTGATAGAGAGGAAGCATATAGTGGAGATGAAGATTCCTTTTTGAAGTAGCAGATGGTGGCTAGTACTGCAGGATTCACTTCTGGAGCACCAATAGAAGTAGTGCAGGAAAGGCTCACTAGCCTGATCCCTGGGACAATGGGTTCATTGGAGTTCTGAAAAATGCAAGGGTACTTCACCAAAACATCTAAAACCCTGACAGGATCTGTCAGGATAGATACAGTGAGGTGGTGGGGGAATCCAGTAATGGGGAGGGTTGGGGGGATAGTTTCAATTTATTTATTGTCACGTGTACTGAGGTACAGTCAAAAGCTTTTATTGCGTGTTAACCAGTCAGCGGAGACAATACATGATTATAATCGAGCCATTTACAGCATACAGATACATGATAAGGGAATAACATTTGGTGCAAGGTAAAGCCAGAAACGTCAGATCAGAGATAGTCCGAGGGTCACCAATGAGGTATAGTAGTTCAGGACTGCTCTGGATGAAGGATAGCAGGTAAGGCATATAAGACTGAGATGCCAAAATGATTCTTCACTCATGGATTGGTGAAGCAGTGGAATTCTTTATCACGAGAGGCGCAGTTGTGGCCAAATCAGTTATTCAATAGCTTGGGTAGAGTTCTAGGGATCAAGGGATCAAGGTGTATAAGGTGAATGGGTACTGAATTCGGATGATCCACTGTGATCTTATTGAATGGCAGAGCAGTCTAGAAAGTCTGAATGGCTTACACCAACTCCGACTCTGTTTCTCTATATAACTGGTCATTTATCTAAGATATCCACAATACGTCACAGTGAATAAAAAAAATAGACATTTTAAGTTCATTGTGGCATACTGTGAACTTTTAAAATAAATGACTATCAGTAACCACTGGTATATTTTGGGGAAAAAAGTGAATCTAGAACAGCATAATTAAATGTGAGGTTCACCAACCCATAGATTAATTATTTACAAAGTATACAGCTCTAATAAATAAAAGATCCTAGCAGCCATATGGTGTCAAAGAACGAATGATTATGAATGGAACCACTTTCTCACCTGTTTGAAATTTAAAAAAATCAATCATCACCTGCACCTTAAAACAGAACAAAGGCACTCCGATCCTTGCATTAAATCTAGGCCTTAAGATTAAGATGTATGGGATTCACGGTAACTTGGTTATATGGATTCAGAACCAGCATACTCATAGAAGAAAGACTGTTGTGGTGAAAGGGTATTATTCTGTGACCAATATAGTTCTGCAGACATATGTACTGGGTTGTTGGTGATATATATAAATGACTTAGACGTAAATATAGATGGGTTAATTAGTAAGTTTACAGACACCAAGATTGCAGAAATTATAGGCAACGAAAGCAACTGTCAAAGTTTACAGCAGGATTTAGATCAACTTCAGTAATGGGCAGAGAAATGGCAGAGCGAGATTAATCCAAGCAAATGTGAGGTGTTGAACTGTAGGAAGTTAAATGCAAGGGGAAGTTATATGGTTGATGGCTAGATTATTAATACCATTGATGTACAGAGGGGTCTTGGGGTCCAGGTCCATATCTCATTGTAACACAAGTAGATGTAAAGAAGGTGCATGGTGTGCTCACTTCACTAGCCTGAGCACCAAGTATAAGAGTCAGGGGGTTATGATGCAGTTCTATAAGGTGCATTTGGGGTGTTCCATGCAGTTCTGGTTGACCTATTACAGGAAGCAGGGGCTTTGGAGAGGATGCAGAAGTTTATCAGAATGTTGTGCGGATTAAGTGGAATTTACTACAAGGAGAGGTTGGACAAAGTGGAATTATTTTCAATGGAAAGCTGAAGGTTGAAAGAAGTCAACAAAATTGTAAGTGACATAGATAAGAGTATAGGATCAGAAGCTTTCTTGCTGGCTGGAAATATCAAAGACCAGAGAGCATAGCGTTAAGGTGAGAAGGGCAAAGTTTAAAGATGTGCAGGGCCAGTATTTTTACATAAAGGGTGGTGAGTGCGTGTAACCCACCCCCAGAGGTGATAGTCAAGACAGATATGACAGTGATGATTAAGGGGCACATGGATATGCAAAGAATGGAGGAATATGGATCCAGTGCAGGCAGATGAGATTAGTTTATCTTGCATCATATTCAGCAGACATTGTGAGCTATAGAGCCTATTCCTATGCTGTTTTTTTTTATGCTCTGTGTTGAATTCTCACTTCCACGTTAAGTGTGCTACTCAGGAAGACAATCTTTCCTTCCAAAACATAGCTTAATTTCCTGCTGATATACAGAACATTGAAAGGAGATCTGGTACATATATTGAAATAGAGAAGAATGCTCAGAGGGAGAATATAGAAGGACTTCTTCCTCCAGTTGGAAGGTCAGTTGGGTAGGTACTTAACTTATATTGTTGCAAAGAAAGTGAATTATTGGCTACTGAGAAATTCCCACTGAAAAGTTTGGCCAAAGGGAGCAATCGAAGTAAACAGTATTGCATTTTTAATGAAACAATTAAATTTTCCTTATGCAAATTTCATTTAAATCAGTTGCTAGTTCTACTTGTCTGTGGCCACTCCTGCTCACACTGTTAAGCCCTTTCCATCCCTCTGCTGATTCTGTATCCTAATGACAATGTTATTTTAATACCATGGCTATAATTTTCCAGTTGTGCATGAAAATATATCTTGTTTTTTATGAAAGCTGGACTATGTATAGGTCAATTGTCCAGTGTATACAATTCCCCAGTCACAGGTTTATAGAACAAAAGACAAGAAAACTAAGCTTTTAACTTGTGTTTGTACAATCTAAGAATAACTGTGCAACTGCTCCTTCAAAGTACTAACTGATAAATCAGGATGGATGATCAGTCTGAAGAAGGGTCTTGACCCGAAATGTCACCCATTCCTTCTCTCCCGAGATGCTGCCTGACCTGCTGAGTTACTCCAGCATTTTATGAAATAAATACCTTCGAGGATGGATGGTATAGTAATATTCAAGATTTTTAATTCTTCTTCTCCATAAATGTAAAAGTTTCAAAGATCATAACGTACCCACATCAAATTATGATATTATAATAAATCAAGGAATTCAATTATGCTCAAATACACAGGCTTTAGCATTGTGACAACTTAATTATTTTATTGGGAAGGTGGATTGTGCAGGTTGGCTAGAATGGAGACCGTCTGCATATAATACTGCATTCAAAATAACAGACTCGAGTGTGATGCTGTAGATGAACGTGGTTTTTTTTTCTAATAAAGGATTTCAAATCTAAATGTTTTACAGACATTTCAAAAGTGTGAAATCACCGTAACAAATAAATAACGAGTGCAAGCAAGTATAAAAAGATTTTCTATCAAATAAATGGAGCTGTAGATCAAAAATGTTAAAAGATAGGCCCATAATAATTAACAAAATGATGACTTTTTTTTTAATATTGCCATTTCCTAAAACAAACTGCAATAGCTGTCCAATCTGAAAAGTTAATCATTCAACTGAATGAGATGTGACTGGTAAAAATAAACAGCTCAGTTGTCATCTGCTTCAAGGTTAATGTTGTTTCCAAATTTTGCATAGAGCTGAACTTTAAGATCGGATAACACTTTCTGAATGGCTTCCACACGAGACTGTAAAGCCTTGATCTCTTCTTGAAGACTTTGCTGAAAAATGAAGTTGAGACTCTTGTCAGGGTACAGTTAAGAAATGAAAGTGCCATATTAATTGAAAACCTAGATCCATTTACTTGGGGTCACAAAGCAGTGAAGAGAAATTGGGGAGTTATTTCAATGTCTGAAACAAAGCTGGAGGAGTTAATAATATTGAGTCACTTTATTACCAAGGCAAACAAAATATAATGCTGCCAGTTATAGCTGATAGGTGGAGTGCCGGGTATGGTGGTGAAGTAGGTCTTCTGACTGTCAGGTAGCACCACCTTTGGCATGATGATGGTCTCTGTCTATGCATGAAAAATAAGAACCAACAAAACCGATTTGTAGAGTTACACAGCACAGAAACTGGCCTTTGGTCTCCCATGACCTTGCGGAACACCAAATATCCATCTAAACTAATACCATTTACCAGTACTTGGTCAGCGGCCTTCTATGTTTTGGCGATTCAAGTACTCAGCCAGATACTTCTTAAATAGTGAGAGTAACCACCGCCATCATCTTCTCAGGTAATGCTGTCCAGATTCTATCCATTCGCTGCGTGAAAAATGTCTTCCCCATATCCCCTTTAAATCTCATACATCTGCTACAGGGAAAATCTCTCACTATATACCCTATTTCCGACCCTCATAATTTTGAATAGTGTCAGTTCAACCTCACCTCCACCACTTCAAGGTAACCAAAGCCAGCCTGTACAATCTCTCCTCATAACCGACACTCCTCCATGTTAAGGAACATCCCGATGAATCTTTCTACATCCTCTCCAGTGCAATTACATTCTTCCTATCGTGTGGTGATCCAAACTGTCCTTGGTCCAACAGCTGTGGCCTAACCTCTCTGTTCTAATGGGAATACAATGAACTGCAGTTGCTGGTTAACAAACAAATACACAAAATGCTGGAGTAACTTTGCAGGTCAGGCGGCATCTCTGGAGAACATGTTTCCTGTGAGGACCCTTCTTCAGATTGATTGCGATGAGGGTGTGATGCATTACATTAACAACGTGGAGCTCGCGGTCCTTGGTTAGAGACCGACTTCGAGAGCTCCAAGCCGCGGGAGCTTCGACCTCCCCGACGCGGGAGCTTCGACCACCGCGACGCGGGAACTTCGACCGCCGCGACGCGAGAGTGTCGATCGCGGGCCGCAGGAGCTTCAATCGCCCCGACTGTGGATGGTTCGACTCCCCCGACCGCGGGAGAAAAGAAGATAAGACTTTAATGCCTTCCATCACAGTGGGGGAATGGGGAGGAGCCGCTGTGGTGGATGTTTATGTCAAATTTGTATGTAGTTGTGTGTCTTGTTGCTTTTTTGGTATGACTGTATGGCAAACCAAATTCATCATATGTTGCAAAACATACTTGGCTAATAAATTACGATATGATAAAGTTAGATGAAAGTCCAAGACCACAATAAATTGCAGAGCTGTGGATGCAGCCCAGTCCAGCTTTCTCCCCTCCCTACCACAATCTGTCCCGATGGTATTACAATTTCAGTCACAGAGACCGACATCAGAAAATCCTTCAGGAGGGTGAAGCCTCGGAAAGCGTCTGGACCTGATGATATACTTGACCGCATTTTCAAAACCTGTACGGACCTACTGGTTGGAGTTTTTCTGGACATTTTCAACTTTTTATTACTGAGGTCTGAGGTTCACACTTACTTTAAAAGGGTCCCAATGATTACCAACCAGCATCATTAACATCCGTCGTGGTGAAATGCTTTGAAAGGTTGGTTATGGCGCATATCACCTCCTGCCTTGACAAGAAGCTGGATCCAGCACAATTTGCCTATGGCCACAACAGGCCAACTGAGGATGCAATCTCACTGGCTCTCCACTCGAAATCGGGGCATGAGGCAGGAGTTCTCCATTCATTTCACTGCTATTTGTTTGAATGTACCACCTAGCAAACTTGGCTGCCTGCATAACAACTGCAGTAACATTCTAAATTGACAGTGCAAAGCACTTTGAAAAGTTTAGTTAAAATTTTTCTCATGTCCATTCTTACTCTTAGCCCATAATCTAAATTAAACAACTTACTGGCATCCATGTGGTCTAAAATTTTAAAATTAATTTAGAAAATAAAATCCTTCAATGCATCCCCACAATTTTAACTGCACTTGCATAGTTCAGCTTTATCAGACCATAAATTTACAGTAATTACATACAGATATTTATTTTAACTTCTGTCCAAATAGAGTAAGATCCAAGCAGCCAGGGTATTTATTACCTTTGCAGCCTCCAGCATTTCCTGTGTCTCATCCTGGGAGTGACTAATAAATACTTCTCCAATTTGGTACGGAACCAGCACAGCATCTTCATCAAGCATCATGATATCATCGGATGCATCTTCTAGGTTCTGTAGCTGTTTCTAATTTCATCACATAAAGGAGTATCAATGACACTTAAAAAAGCATGTACAATAATCGCTTAAGCTGGAGTACTAAAGGTGTGAATGTATTTCCATGGTGGTTTCTTTGCAATAAATTTTGTCCCAAAATGATTTGTTCACATTTAAGGAAGGCACACCCGATTTTTATTTGCAAACTTACTAACGCGGTGGTAAACAATTAGAAAACTCTTCAGCTCAGGTTGTGCATCTGAATTACCATATTACTAGATATTTACTCCCAGAACATTTATCTCCAAAACAAAGCACCACCTTTACATGATAAATTCTATGCAAAGTCAAAGATGCTTTGAATTATTAACCATGGAATATTTAATCATCTTTTCAACCTAGATGAGAATAGTGATCCTAACCTGGTACAGAAGAGGCAGAATCACAGAGGATTCTTTTTTAAATAGCACCAACACAAGGATTTTTAAATTCCTTCCTATTCAAAAATCACTGTATAGCAGCACTGACAATGGGGGCTGGATACAGATGTCCGACAGAGCCACTTTCAACGTAGCACCAAGATGAATGAGATTCTCGCATGTGCATTGGACACTGCCATTTGGTTGCTCATTTCAATAAAACTCAACATTGCTGTACTATAACCAAAAGTCCAGGCATTGTAGCACATCTAATACTCTAATACTACCCTGCCCCCCACCCCCCACCCCCCAACCCCCTCCTTTACTGCTAGGCATAGAGTTAAATATGGAACATACAAAATTCCCACCTCAACTTGTCGTGTTCTTTTCACTGTAATTTTTAATGACAGCAACCAATGTAATATCATTAACTCTCAAAAATTATTTACTCAGTTAGTACATTTGTGCCAATTAATAAAGATTCAATTTATGCATACAGGATAATATTTCAAACATTTTTAATTTGTTGAATAGAATGAGTCTGCTTTTACCTTTTTCAGTTCGATTTCTTCCCGAAGTTCAATGAGCCTGTTATTATTTCTTGCAAATTTGTTAATTTTCTGTTGATCTTCAAAGGTGACATTAACATCTTCTACTGCCTATAAGCAAAATATATTTTCATGGTTAATTTATACACACATTTCACTTAAACAATGCTGCAGATTTAAGCACCCAGACAACTAAACTGCTTTACGCAATATTTAGTGGGGAACATCTGACAAGTTGGATCTCAAGGCAAACTAATGAATCAACAAAAGTGTACATTTGCAGGATGCTGGATAGCTTATATCATCCCTCTGTGTTTGTGCTTGTATGAAACCATATCTAGTAAATGCTCTGCACAATGAGAGTTTTAAAAAACTAAAACATTTTTTTAAATTTTTAATTACTGAAAAACTGGAGTCCCAAAAGCTTTCAATATTTCAAGCCCGAGTAACTTCCACATCCAATATGCATGCTTTTTACAGAGATTGTTTCTGGTGCGCAGTGGAATGTCCAATTGCTCACTGCAAATGAAAGGGACAGTTATTGGAAACAGAAAATTTACAGATGATGGAGAAATCCTTAAATCTTGGTCTTGCAGACAGCTAACAGCAACAGTTTCAGCATAGTAATGAAGACAAAAGCAATTGCAATACAATTACAAATACCTGAAGTATAAATTCAATTGACTATTTCTAACTCAGAGACTAGATTATTTCAGTCAAGATGAGAATAAGGTTTGCAAACTGCACAATTATGTGATGTTTTATGCAAGGTTTTATCTTAGAGAAAGTAGAGATGGATATTCAATAAGTTACAGAATTGGAAACATGATAAATGATAATTCATTATTGCCTAACAACAAAGGAGGCCATTTGGTCATCAATCCATGCTGGCTATCAGTCCCATTCCTGAATTTAGAGTCATTGGGTCATGCAGCACAGAAACAGGCCCTTCAGACCCACTGAGTTATTCCAGCACTTTGTGTGCCTATTTGCCCAAGGTTGGCCCACTTATTTCCTGTAGCTTATTCTTTCTTTGATGTCCATCAACTCCCAGCAGATACTTCCACCTCCCCAGCAGCACTAGTGGTAGGTTAAAACAGATGATTAAACTACTAACTAGCACGTTTTTGGCACAGGTAAGAAACCAGAACACCGAGAGGAAACCCACATAGCTGCAAGGAGAATAAATTCCACAGTCAGGATCAAACCTGCATCACTGGTGTTGTGAGATAGCAGCATTACCTGTTGCACCACACTGTCACCCAGAGATTTGGCCAAGCAGTTAAAAATTAAAGCTTTGCCATCTCAATATCACTCCGTAACACTTCTTTTATTATAATTTTAATAAGACCAACCCATGCCACGAAAAGGGTATCACTAGCTAGGAAATTTAGTTTAGAGGTACAGCGAAGAAACAGGCCATTCGGCCCACTGAGTTTGTGCTGACCAGCAATTCCCATACACTAGTATTATCCTACACTATAAACACTGAGGACAATTTACAATTTTTAACAAAGCCAAATTAACCTGCAAACCTGTACGTCTTTGGAGTGTGGGAGGAAACTGGAGCATCCAGGGAAAACCCACGCGGTCACAGGGAGAACGTTCAAATTCCGTAGACAGCACCCATAGTCAGGATCAAACCCAGCTCTCTGGTGCTGTAAGGCAGCAACTCTGCCACTGCGCCACCGTGTCACCCCAATATATACAGCCAGTAATTTTGAGGTTCAAAGGTTCTATCTATATATGTTAAACAGTACTGTGGCGCAACAGTAGAGTTGCTGCTTTACAGCTCCAGAGACCCGGGTTCCATCCCGACTAGGGGTGCTCTCTGTACCGAGTTTGTACGTTCCCGTGACCTCGTAGGTTTTCTCCGAAATCTTCCGTTTCCTCCCATACACCAGAGACGCATGGGCTTGTAGGTTAATTGGCTTGGTATAACTGTAAATTGTCCCTAGTGTGTGTAGGATAATGTTAGTATAGGTGGATCACTGGTCAGCACGGACACAGTGGGCCAAAGGGCCTATCTCTAAACCTAAAATCAAAAAAACTAAAACAAAAGTAAGTTCATCAGGAAACCTAGTTATTGAAATAAATTGCACAATTCTAAAACGGAATAATTACCACAAAACTGGAGACCTTTCTAAAAGACAGACAATGTATCGTGAAAGCATTCAATTAAGACACTAAATACATCACTTCTGTAATGGTTGATAAGCTAAAATTCTTACAAATGCAGACTTGTCAATACCTCTGAGCCAGTACCAGTGATAACATTCAGCACTACATTCAGAACCAAGGGCTTACATAATATTGATCTGGGACTTGGAAATGAAAAATTACATCCCGATTTCCAAGACAGCAGTCTCAGAGAACTATCTGTACCTTTTGTCTGGTAAAATTGTTCACTCATTGCATCTTGCCAGTGTGAATTTTCTCTTCTTCCCAACTAAACCCCAACCATTATACACCTCCCCGATTACTTTCCTCCCCATAAGTTGTTGAGGCGCAAGTCTCCACACTGCTACATTGTGTGATCCTCTTCACACTTCCTGCCAGGAAGTGTTACAGCTCTGGTAAGAGCCTTAAGGGAAGTTTATAAGGTAGACCATGCAAAACCTTTGCTTTAACAAAAGTAATGATCTAAATGTTGCCTATTCTTGTCTAGCTAAAATTGCATCTAAAGTTGAATCCCATTGGATATATGAACTTCATGTTTTTATCCTTAGTTACGAACAAATTTAAATCAGATTTAAAAAAAAATCTCTGCCATATTCACTCACAGAACATGGGTAGGCCATTTTGGACTGAGACGAGGAAGAACTTTTTCACCCAGAGTTGTAAATCTGTGGAATTCTCTGCTACAGAAGGCAGTGGAGGCCAATTCACTGGATGTATTCAAGAGAGTTGGATATAGCTCTTAGGGCGAACAGAATAAAGGAATAGGGGGAGAAAGCAGGAATGGGGTACTGATTCTGCATGATCAGACATAATCATATTGACTGGCAGTGCTGGCTCAAAGGGCCGAATGGCCTACTCCTGCACCTATTTTCTATGTTTCTAATAAAACATCCCCATTATTATTAACAAAATAAAACTGCTGGAGGTATCCAGTGGGTAGGGCAGCATTTGTGGAATGAAATGGACAATGTTTTGGGTCAGGACCCTTCAGTGTTGAAGAAGAGTCCAGATTAAAATGTCAGCCATCCATTTCCCTCCACAAATGCTGCCTGATCTACCGAGTTCCTCTAGCAATTTGATTTTTGCTCAAGATTTTGCATCAGCAGTCTCTTGCATCCCCATTTTTATGTCTGTGGAATATGGTAAAGAGTGTGAATCTAACTTCCCCACATTAGATACATAAAGACGGTTACTTAACAACCATGCAGTATCAGAAACTCAATTGTCGACTGTAAAATGCAACGCTTCATTTTGTATTCCAAGTCAATGTTTTAGGACATACCATTTCCACAACACTATTGAGCTTCATGTTTCTGGGTTGGTGAATGAACAAAACATCTGAGAGTACATTGAACAACAGGATTTTTAGTGTATCACTCCAAGTAATGAGATTGAAAGACTAAAATGATGAAGGTTAACTGAAGGTTTAATATTGCAATGTTTAAGAAACATTTACACAGGTAGATGGAAAGGACAGGTTTAGAGAGATAAGAGCCAAACACAGGCAGGTGGGACTAGTATGGATGGGACTTGTTGGTTGATGTGAGCAGGTTGGGCCGAAGGGCCTGTTTCCACACTGTACGACTCTTTGAATATGACTATATGAAAGTAGAATTTGAGTAGTTGAAGTCAACATTAAGTTGGGATCGTGAAAAATAAAGAAATACATCAATTTAAAGTTTTTTTTAAAAATTCTCCAAAGTTACTCCAGCACTTTGTCTTCTTTTGTAAATCAACATCTGCAGTTCCTGTTTCTACATTTTGACTGCTCCACTGTAAAATCTGCTCAAGGTGTGCCTACTTTGATGAAGTTTTGATTCTGAAGAAAAGTCCCGACCCGAAACGTTACCTATCCATGTCCTTCATTGTCTGATCCGCAGTTACTCCAGCACTTTGTCTATTTTGGTAAACTAGCATCTGTAGTTCATTGTTTCTCCAATCCACTACCAGATGGATTGAGATTCCACAGGTTCTTGCTCACTTTATAGGCCAAATTCACTGGCCATCATTAACAATGGGGTATTACTTCAGGAACACTGTGAATGGTTCAATGCATCAATGCAGCAGCTTTGTGAAATTTATAGAAAAGTTAAGTGCAAGATCCAGTAATATGAAATCCCTATCAGCAGGAATTAAAACATATCGCACAGGAGCAAGTCCTTCAGCCCACATTATCTGTGCAGACCATGATGCCAGTTTAAACTAATTCCATCTTCCTGCTTATGGTCTATATTCCTCCATATTCTGCCCGTTCATATGTTTGACTACATGCCTCTTTCTTGGTCCTATTGTATGGTTCCACCATCTCATCTGGTGGCAAGTTCCAGGCACCTGAAATATTGGCCTTGCTAATTTCCTTTCAATTATCACGTCTCTTACTATGCTCTTTACTATTTGACAATTCAACCCGAAGAAAGAGATTCTATGTATGGCACACATCATTTTACATACTTCTATCAGAGTCTAATGCTCCTGAGAAAACAATCCAAATTTTCTCAACCTCTCCTTCTAGCGAATACCCACTAATCGAACCTGGTGAACCTCTCCTGCACTCTCTCCAAAGCCTCCATATCCTTCCTGTAATGCAGCGACCAAAACTGCATACTCAAAACCTGACCCAACCAAAGTGTTATACAGCTGCACAGTTAATATTCAAGCAGTACAACTAATGATAGTGAGCTGTACTGAAATGTCATTATTTTTCAACAATATCAGGGCAAGAGGTATTTAAATGCTTTACAACTATTTCAACATAGACTGTAGACTGCAATTTTTGCATGTGGCTCCTCTTCCATTTACTCATAAAATGCTGAGACTCACATTCCATTTCAGGCTCATCAGCAATTGACACCATGAAGTCCTACTTTAAATTCAACCTCTCACTTCCACCGGCAGCTACTGAGTACAAAAATTGTCATTTTGACAGCACAAATAATTTTTCCACAGCAGATGCTTCATTTAACATTGTAAATGGTTGAATCTGGGGGCAATTGATGGAAGTGTGCGAAGATCAAAATGGAATTAGTGTAGGGTTAATGTTACTGGGCTCTTGATGGTTGGTGTGGACTTGCAGGGTTGACTGTGACTCTGGCTCTACGACTGTCCAATAATTTGCACCTTTCATTTTGTTTAAATTCTTTTTATCATTTTCACTGGCACACCATTTACTGTCAACTGACACACTTCTGATTCATTATAGAGCTCCTGGACCTGGAGTCTGCAGACTCACAGGTAGATGCTTCTCTACTGCTTTAAAAAAAAAATGACATCCACTCCTGTACTAGTGTTGCCAGGAACCTGGTGCTCCTGTGGGAATGAAATGGTGATTACTCTGCCAAAATACTTAATGTGGAGTCACCTTCACTGCAATTTACAGAGGCTGCTGACAAAGGCTGGAGTTGCTCAGTACTGAGAGGTTGAGCTTGGTGGCCTGATCAGCACCATGAATTGCTGGGGGCTAGTAGAATCTGGTCCAGGTGCTGACAGATAGCTAGTTAGTTTAGTTTATTGTCACGTGTACCAAGGTACGAGTGAAAAGCTTTTTTTGCGTGCTAACTAGTCAGCGGAAAGACCAGTTTCTGCACTGTGACTCCACTATTGACTCCAGAACCCTTTGTGAATCAGTTACATGGAAAGGTGCTCTTCCCAATGATTGCCGGTCTTTATTCACATAACTTTCCTTGTGAATTCTGAGCAACTGGCATGTTTCAGCAATGGCCCAGATTTTGTGTTGATTGCAAGTACGAGATTTTATTAAGTAAATATGGGAACAACATCCAGAGAATTCACTTGTACAGTTACATACGGATATGTGCAAGTTATGATTCAAGTTACCCATCCCTCCACATCCAGCACCAGTTCAGCACTTTAGAACTGATCTAGGAACATGTGGTTGCAGTCTTTGCTAATGACATACTGAACACAGCCAAAAAGAAAGGGTGTGGAAATTTTGGCTCAATCATTCCAGATTATTGCTAACCTGAAAATGATTTTTTGAAAAATGGTGAAGACTCAACTTTTCAGAATCTCTCCCCTCCCTCTCAATTCCTCCTCTCCCTCCTTCTCTTAACTCCCTCCAATTACCTTCTCCCCATTCCCATCCTCCCTCACATTTATCTCCCCCCATTCCTCTTCTCCTGTTATCGGACAACCGAGTGGTCCTCTCATAAACTAAGCGTGTGATCACTCTTTCACACCAGGCTGGTTGGCTGCCTCCCCGGTACTAGGGTCTAGATTGTCTCAAAGCGACATTCTCATGAGGAGGGTAAATAGTCAGAAGGCATTGTGCACATTGGCACAAAATGACATAGCTAGGAAAAGGGAGGTCCTGCAAAATGGATACAAGGAGTTATGCAAAAAGTTAAAAAGCAGGACCTTCAGAGTAGTGATTTCTAGATTACTCCCGGTGCCATATGCTATTACAGGTAGAACAAAGATAAGGCAGACAAATGTATGGTTGAGGAGTTGGTGCAGACTTTGGACCATTAGAATCTCCTCTGGGGCAGAGGTGACATGTACAAGGGGGAGACAGGTTGCATCTGAACTGGAGAGGAACCAATATCCTGGCAGGGAGATTTGCTGGTGCTGCATGGGATCCATTGCACGACGTGACAGATGGGAGGCTGGAGGTCAATATAACGTTCAATTATAACGTTCAATTGACTGGATAGTTAGAAGCGTGGAAGGGAGTGAGGAAAAACTGTTGGGATTAAATTCCATTTATTTTAATGCAAGAAGGTCGACGGGCAAGGTGGATGAACTCAGGGCCGGGATGGGGACGTGTGACTGGGATATTGTAGCTGTTCTGGAAACCTGGATAAGAAAGGGACAGGACTGACAGCTTATGTTTCAAGTATGGGTGCTACAAATGAATAAGATGTGGGGGTAAAAGAGGACGGCAAGTTGCTTTACTGATCATGGCGAATGTCACATCAGTCGTCCAATTTACTGATGGTTCGCCCAGTGAGGCTATATCTGAAGAGCTGAGAAATAAAATAAAAAGGGGATGATTACCTTGTTTGGTGTGTATTATAGGCCACTAAATAGTCAACAGAAATTAGAAGACCAAACAAGCCAAGAGATTGCAGGCAGTTGCAAGACTGATAAAAGTTGTCACAATAGTTTTTTTTTTACTTTCCCAATATAGACTGGGCCTCAACAGTCCCAGCATTTAAACAGGGTTTAATTTGTCAAATGCATTCAGGAAAGTTTTCTCAGGAAATATGTAGAGCGTCCTATAAGAGAGAGGACAACGTTTGATATGTTCTTAGGAAATTGGGAACAGCGAATGACTGAAGTGTACATGGGCAAGCCTTTTGGGACCAGCAAACAAATCTATTAACTTTAAAAGAGTTATGGATAATGATTCAAGTTGGGCCGAAGGGCCAGTTTCCACGCTGTACAATGCCTTTCCTCACAACCTCTTTCTCACTTCCCTTCCCCATTCACTCCCTTGTCCTCTCTCTTTCCCCTCCTCTCACTTCATCCCTCACTCCCATCTCCCCTCCCCCCTCTTCCACATCCCTCACTCACCCTCTCTTCCCTTTCCCACCCTCTACCCTACCCCATCTCCCACCCTATCACTCCCTAGCAACTCTTCCACCTATTCCACTCTCCCCCTCCATTGCCCCCTCATCCTTTCCTCTCTGCTTCCATCCCTTGTCCCATTCCTCCTTCTTACTCTCTCCCCTCCTTCTTTCCCACCCACCCCCTCGCAGTCCCCTCCCCCACAAGTCTCCCCTCTTGCCCCCTTTCCTCTCCCCATCCTCTGCAACCTCCACCTTATTTCCTCCCCTACCCTCTCCACCACTTTCTTTCCACCCTCTCCCCCACACCACTCACTCCCACCCATACCACTCACTCCCCCCATCTTCCTCTCCTTCCCATCTCCCCACTTTCCCCTCTCTCTCTCTCCTCTCTACCCCATTTTTTTCCTCCTTCTCTCCCTCCACACCACTCCATCTCTCCCCTCACTCTCCTTCCTTCTCTTCCTCCGTCCCCTCTTCCTTTCCATCTCCCCACCCTCTCTCCTGTCCCTCCCCTCCCTCCTTCCCTTTCACACTCTGGCCCTCCCTTCCTGTCCTTCTCACCATCTGCTTCCCATTCCTCCCTTCTCTCTCTCTTCTCCCCCCCCTCACTGCACCCTCTCTCTCCCCCATCTCTCTCTCCTCCCCCTCACTGCACCCTTTCTCTCTCCCCATCTCTCTCTCCTTCCCCTTCACTGCACCCTCTCTCTCCCCATCTCTCTCTCTCTCCTTCCCCCATCACTGCACCCTCTCTCTCCCCCATCTCTCTCTCTCTCCTCCCATCTCTCTATCTCTCTCTCTCTCTCTCTCCCCCCCCCCCCCCTCTGTCCTTCCCCCACTGCACCCTCTCTCTCCCCATCTCTCTCTCCTTCCCCCACCCCCTCTCTCTCTCCTTCCCCTTCACTGCACCCTCTCTCTCTCCCCATCTCTCTCTCTCTCTTACCCCCACCCCCATCTCTCTCTCTCTCCATCTCTCTCTCTCTCCTTCCCCCTTCACTACACCCTCTCTCTCCTTCCCCTTCACTGCACCCTCTCTCTCTCCTTCCCCTTCACTGAACCCTCTCTCCTTCCCCCTTCACTGCACCCTCTCCCCATCCCCCCTCACTGCACCCTCTTTCTCTCTCTCCTTCCCCCTCACTGCACCCTCTCTCTCTCCTTCCCCCTCCACTGCACCCTCTCTCTCCTTCCCCCCTCACTGCACCCTCTTTCTCTCTCCTTCCCCCCTCACTGCACCCTCTCTTTCTCTCTCCTTCCCCCTTCACTGCACCCTCTCTCTCTCCTTCCCCCCTCACTGCACCCTCTCTCTCTCCTTCCCCCCTCACTGCACCCTCTCTTTCTCTCTCCTTCCCCCTTCACTGCACCCTCTCTCTCTCCTTCCCCCTCCACTGCACCCTCTCTCTCCTTCCCCCCTCACTGCACCCTCTCTTTCTCTCTCCTCCCCCCCTCACTGCACCCTCTCTTTCTCTCTCCTTCCCCCTTCACTGCACCCTCTCTCTCTCCTTCCCCCCTCACTGCACTCTCTCTCTCTCTCTCTCTCTCTCTCTCTCTCCTTCCCCCTCACTGCACTCTCTCTCCCCATCTCTCTCTCTCTCTATCCCCCTCACTGCACCCTCTCTCAATCCTTCCCCCCTCACTGCACCCCCTCTCTCTCTCTCTCCTTCCCCCTCACTGCACTCTCCCCCCCTCCCTCATGTATCTCTCCCCCCTCACTGCACCCTCTCTCTCTCTCCTTCCCCCCTCACTGCACCCTCTCTCCCCCGTGTCTCTCTCCCCCCTCACTGCACTGTCGCTCTCTCTCCTCTCCCTCCACTCACCGTTTTCTTCATGATGGCCGCCATTTCCCGCCTCTCCCCCTCCCCCTCCCCCTCACCGTCACCACCGCCGTCACCGCCGCCGTCACCGTCACCGCCGTCGCGCCGTCACCGCCGTCGCGCCGTCACCGCCGTCGCGCCGTCACCGCCGTCGCGCCGTCACCGTCACCGCCGCCGTCACCGTCACCGCCGCCGCCCCGTCTCCGAGCTCCCCGGCCCTGCTCGCGGATCAACCGTCGGATTTTTTTTTTAAACTGCCCCGAGACAAGCTGCACCGACAACAGGCAGAAAATCAAGTTTTAGTTCTCAGTAAATAATGGCACTTAAACGCCAGTTTAAAAGGATGGCCATTTAAAGGGATTTTATGCCGACATAAAGTAAGCCCCACAGCGCCGCCGCTGGCCACCCTCGGCAATAGCATCGTTGGTTGTCCTCGATCCCTGGTGACCCTCTCCTAGAGGTACAGGGGACCGACCCTTCAGGAGAACCTTGAGGGGACCCGGAGGTACAGGGTTCCCTTGAGCAGAAGTGCCTTGAGACATCGGATGGCTGCAGAGCAGCATTTTAATAGCATTGCTGAGTAAATAATCCCATGCAATAATCAATCAGGACATCCAAGTAGCAGAAACAAGGAGCAGCACATGCTGGTTTACAAAAAAAAGGGCACAAAGTATCTCAATGAGTCAGGCAGCATCTCTGGAGACCATGGATAGGTGACAACGGGGACAAAACGTACCCTGGCCACTCCCTCTTCTCCCCTCTCCCATCAGGCAAAAGGAACACAAGTATGAAAACACACACATCCAGATTCAGGGACAGTTTCTTCCCAGCTGTTATCTGGCAACTAAACCATCCAACCACAACTAGGGAGCAGTCCTGAACTACTATCTAACTCATTGGAGACCCTCGGACCATCTTTGATCGGACTTTACCGGCTTTATCTTGCACTAAAAAGTATTCCCCTATCATGTATCTGTACACTGTGAATAGCTCGATTGTAATCATATATTGTCTTTCCACTGACTGGTTAGCATACAACAAAAGCTTTTCACTGTACCTCAATACACGTGACAATAAACATTTCAGGCTGATTGTAGGGTGGGGGGGAGAAAGAAAGGGGGAAGAGGGGGGGGGTTATATTTTAGATTTTAGAGATATAGCATGGAAATAAGCCCTATGGATGACCAAGTCCACAGTGACCAGTCATTACCCTGTGCACTTGCACCATCCTGCACACTAGGGACAGTTTACAATTTTTACAGAAGCCAATTAACCTACAAACCTGTTCATCTTTGGAGTGTGGGAGGAAACCAGAGCACCCGAAGAAAACCCACACGATCACGAGGAGAACGCATAAACTCCGTACAGACAGCACCTGTAGTCAGGATTGAACCTGAGTCTCTGGTGCTGTAAGACAGTGACTACCACTGCGCCATTGTCCCACCCCTTTTGATAATTACATGCTTTGAACAAAGACCAGAGATTAAAACAGAATTTGTGACACAAAAGGATTTAATAATTACGATTTGTGAAGTCTGAGGAAGGAATGTAGATCGGGGGGGGGGGGGGGGGGGGAGGGAGAAATAGGTGCGAGTCCAGGTGGGGACACGGGGGTAGAAAAAGGGGGATGGGTGAATGTGGAAGAGAAAAGGGAGGGGTGGTTAAAGGTTACCTAAAATTGGAGAATTCAATGTTCCTATCATTGGGGTGTAAGGTACCCAAGCAGAATATGGTCCTGTTCCTCCAGTTTGCATGTGGCCTCACTCTGGAAATGGAGGAGGCCAAGGACAGAAAAGTCAGTCTGAGAATAGGAAGGGGGGGGGGAGTTAAAGTGGTTAGCAACGGTGAGATCCAGTAGGCCTTGGCAGACCAAGCGCTGGTGTTCCGTGAAACAGTTGCCGAGTCTGTGCTTGGTTTCTCCGATGTACAGGAGGCCACACCAGGTGCAGTAGATGAGGTTAGAGGAGGTGCACACAAACCTCTATTTCACCTGGAAGGACTGCTGGGGTCTCAAATTGGCCTGAATATTATTTTGAGCAAGAATTGTTACATTTACAAATGTTACATTTGAAATGCACCCACAGGAGAAGGGAAAGGCATTGTGGCCTTCCATCGCAGTGAGGAGAGGACTGGAGGAGACTCACTGTGATGGATGTTTCTTTGATGGATGTTTCTTTTTTTGTGTATTTTTGGGGTTGTGTAATTTTAATGCCTATTTAATGCTTTTATTGTTGGACTGTGGGTGACTGAATTCCGTCCAATATTGGATGACAAATAAAGCTATCTTGAATCTTGAATCTTGAATAATGCTTCAACAATGAGCATCTCCTAGCACATTCCATTGCATTTAATGACCCTGCATTTTATATAACATTCTGATGTTAAATAATAGTGCATTTGGCAGACTTAGGGATAAGTTATTGGTATGTATTTCTGCTTATTCATTGCCAGCTATTGCCCCTTTTACTGGGTTGCCCGCAAAATCTTCCCCTAAGAAATAGAACCAAGAATAGACCAATTGGCCCCACATGCCTAATCCATAATTTAACACTCCGAACAGTATACTTTCGTGGCCATTTGCTCCACTAACCCTATTTCCTTCATTGCTAAATGTTTTGATCTCTGTGTTGAACTGACCTAGCAACTGGTCTCCTTGGGTAGACAATTGAAAAAATTCACTGCCCTCTAGTTGAAATTTCTTCTCAACTCAGTTATGAAAGAATGTCTCCTAACGGCGGCACGGTGGCGCAGCGGTAGAGTTGCTGCCTTACAGCGAATGCAGCACCGGAGACTCAGGTTCGATCCTGGCTACGGGTGCTGTACTGTACGGAGTTTGTACGTTCTCCCCGTGACCTGCGTGGGTTTTCTCCGAGATCTTCGGTTTCCTCCCACACTCCAAAGACGTACAGGTTTGTAGGTTAATTGGCTGGGCAAATGTAAAAATTGTCCCTGGTGGGTGTAGGATAGTGTTAGTGTGCGGGGATCGCTGGGCGGCGCTTACCCGGTGGGCCGAAGGGCCTGTTTCTGCGCTGTATCTCTAAATCTAAATCTAAAATCTAAAACTTTAGTACTGCATTCCCTGGTTCTATAGTCCCCAAAATATCAGCATTGCATCAAAACTATTAAGTCCTGCACAAATCCTTCCTCTATCATTGAGATCATCTTTCATTCATTTAAACATAAGAGATATCAGCCACGTCTGCGTAATCACTATTCATAAAACAATAATCTATCTGGTGCCCTCCCTTTATCGTAAATATTCTTCCCGATTTCCAAAGCTTTTCACTGTACATTGGTGCATGTGACAATAAACTGAACTGAATAAGAACAGTACACAATATTCAACATGTGGTCTCATTGAAATGATGGATAATTGGAGCATAACATCTCTACTCTTGTAATGAACACCAATATATTTTTGTGCTCCTAATTACTTACTGAATCTACGTATAAAAAAATCCAGCCACTGTATATAGGGCAGTCAAATCTCTCCGAAATGCAATAATTTTCAATCTCCCATCTAAAAAACACATCTCCCTCAATATCCAGCTGATTTCATTCATATCTATCAAGAGAAAAAGTTAGGACATCATGTTGTCATTAGTGAGACCACACTTGCAGTGTGTGTGTAGTTCTGGTCATAAAGCTACAGCAAGGGTGGCATCAAGTTGCAAGTGGTGCAGAAGAAATCCACCGGGATGTTACTTAGACTTGTGGGCTTGAGTTATAGGGATTAATCGGTAAGGTTGGGACTTCCTGAAGCATGGGGAGCTAAACACTGACCTTATTAAGGTGTACAAGATCATGAGCGACATGTATAAAGTGAAGGCTCAGAGTCTTCTTTCCAGGGTAGAGGATTCTGAAACCAGAATGCAAAGGTATAAGGTGAGAGCAGAGAGGTTTAAGACGGACTTCAGGGCAACTTTTTTCACAACAGGGTGGTCCATATCTGTAATGCCATGGTGGTCCTGTATCTGCCAAAGGAAGCTATAGAAATAGATACCATTACAACTTTTCAAAGATGTTTGGACAGATCCATTCATTCATTCATTCATTCAAATTTATTTGTCACATACACATACACGATGTGCAGTGAAATGAAAGTGGCAATGCCTGCGGGTTGTGCACAAAAAAGAATTACAGTTACAGCATATAAATAAAGTTAATAAGTTACTATTAGTGTCGACAAAAATTTAGTCTCTGGGGTTATAAAAGTTGACAGTCCTGATGGCCTGTGGGAAGAAGCTCCGTCTCATCCTTTCCGTTTTCGCAGCGTGACAGCGGAGGCGTTTGCCTGATCGTAGCATCTGGAACAGTCCGTTACTGGGGTGGCAGGGGTCCCTCATGATCTTGCTTGCTCTGGATCTGCACCTCCTGATGTATAGATCCTGCAGGGGGATGAGTGTAGTTCCCATGGTGCGTTCTGCCGAACGCACTACTCTCTGCAGTGCCATCCTGTCCTGGGCAGAGCTGTTTAGGACGGGTTTAGAGGCTTATGGGCCAAATGCAGTGAAATGGGACCAGCCAACTTGCTCGGCAGGGACAAGGCGAGTTGAATGGTCTGTTTCTGTGCTGTCCAACTCTATGACTTTAAGCTGTTCTTAAGTATGGATTTCCAGGTTTTCAAGCTTCTATATTTTAGGAAGGCCAGGAAGTGGTGGCCAGGGTGGCAGGCATCCTTGGTGATACCTCCAGCTTTCCTGTTGCAATGCGCTGTGAAGATGAACTGGATGGAAGTAAATGATGAGCCTGTGATGGACTGGGCTTTGTTCACCACGCTCTGCAAGTCAAGAGAAGAGCAGTTGCCATACAAGGTGAGAAGCACCCCATCAAAGTACTTTCTATAGAGCATCTGTAAAAGTTTGAGAGAATCCTATTTAATATTTATAATGCTTCCTATTTCTAAAGTTGCTTTCCTTGTTGAGTATTTTCAGCAATTTAATTCTTTTTTTCTACAAGGTATACCACAAGAGCATGTTGGAAATTTTGGAATGGGCACATCTTAACAAAACTGAAGGTCAAGATCATCCTGGATAAAGCAGTCTACTTGATGGGCATCCTATCCACTACACTAAATATTCATGCCCTCTACTACTGGCACATCATGATCACAGTGTGTCCTGTTTATAAAATGCAATGCAATTACCTACTCAAGCTACTCCAACATTACTTCTCCTGCCATCAAGAACGTCCATGACAGCAGGTAATTGAGAACAGCACCACCTGAAAGGTTTTCTCCAAGTTCATACACCATGCTGACTTAGAAATATACCACAGTTCTGAGATCAACCTCGCCCTTAACAGGAAGCCTAATAGGGGCACAGTGGTACAGTGGTAGAGTGGGCACCTTACAGCACCAGAGACCCGGGTTCGATCCTGACTACGGGTGCTGGCTGTACAGAGTTTTTACTTCTCTCTGTGACCACGTGGGTTTCCTCCGGGTGCTCCAGTTTCCTCCCACAGTCTAAAGACATACAGGTTTGTTGGTTAATTGGCTTTGGTAAGATGTAAAATAATCCCTTGTGTGCAGGATAGTGTTAGTGTATGCTGTGATCGCTGGTCAGAGCAGTCGATGGGCAGAAGGGCCTGTTTCCATGCTGTATCTCTAAAGTCTAAAGTCTGATAGCATTTGGGATTTCCCATGCTCAATCACCATATTTTAATAATTATTTCCACAAAGTTAGGCTGTTAAGTTATTATTAAATCTAAGATGGCCTACTCCTTTGTCAGTTCCAGAACATGTTGCTTCATATCAAATCATTCTGCTAATCCTTTGTTTCTGATTTGGCAAGGATCACTACAATGCCTACTGTGCCCCATTTCTTTAATATTTTAAATTTCAACTTTATTGACATAGTGAACACTAGCTCACTTTTGGGTGTGTATTTTATTGAATTGATAGCATGCAGTATATTAAAGTTATGCTCTTAGGGTGGCACAGTGGCGCAGCTGGTAGAGCTGCTGCCTCACAGTGCCAGAGACCTCGGTTCGATCCAGACCTCGAGTGTTGTCTGGGGAATTTACATGTTCTTTCTGTGACCGCGTCGATTTCCTCTAGGTTTTCTGGTTTCCTCCCACATTCCAAAGATGTGCAGGTTTGTAGATTAACTAATTGGCCTCTATAAATTAACGCGAGAGTGTAGTGATGAGAAAATCGGATAACATAGAACTTGTGTGAATGGGATTGATGACGTGGACTCAGTGGGTCGAAAGGCCTGTTTCCATGCTACATTTCTGAAACTAAACTAAAACTTTAAAAAATAAGCATCACTCAATTGCTTGGAATGGTCATACTAACTGAAAATTGCAGCAGCACACACACAAACCACAATCTGCATTTTAATTCTGCATTAAAAGTCTAAGTTGGGAATCATGGTAAAATTATTTGTTTTTTCGATTTTTTTTTAGAGTTACAACACAGAAACAGGCCCTTCAGCCCACCGAGTCCGCGCTGACCAGCGATCTCCTTACACTAGCACTATCCTACATACTAGGGACAATTTACAATTTTTATCAAAGCCAAATTAACCTACAAACCTGTACATCTTTGGAATGTGGGAAGAAATCGAAGCACCCGGAGAAAACACAAACGGACACAGGAGAATGTACAAACTCCATACAGACAGTACCCATGGTCAGGACAGAACCTCAGTCTCTCGTGCTGTTAGGCAGCAACTCTACCGCTGCGCCACCATGCCACCCTGTTGCCATCTCTGAGGAATGAACTTCAGATTATGAGACTGATATGTTTTTCTTTCAATCTCATTTGGACTTTGTGCTGTTAGTTTGAGCAGAGCCCTCCGTAGAGTGATAGGTTTGCTTAATGATCAATCCATGCATATCAACAATATTGACTTTATTTTAAAATCCAGCTGCAATTAGTCTCAATGAAAGAAAACGTTTGATACCATGTCTCAGAAAATTCCTTTGAGTATTTTTTCTTTTAAGTTTTGAAGTTTGTATTTGAGCAATTTAATTGGAAGATAAAGCCTACTATAAAGCAAGAATTGCGACTACATAGGCATTCTCAGAAGTCATCTTAAAACTTGCCAGTTTCAAACTTGTGTTTGGCCAGAACAGCATAAAATTGTTCCATTGCTCCCTAATTCTCCCTGCTATGGATCTGGTTGGTTCAGTCTACCCTTCAATGGTGCCTTTCAACTGATCATTTGATGAAGCTGACAGGCTCCAATCCTTGAGAAAAACTGACTTTTCTTGGGAAACGCTGACAGGCTGACAGATGGGCTGACAAGCTGATTGCTGCTTAAAAAGCCAATCGTGGCATGTATATGTATGAATTCTCATGCACTAACTTTAGCATTAGTTGCTATTATCATCCCTGTTGATCATCATACAGTTCACTTTGGCACATCAGTGTGCTCTGATTATTCTGGCTCCAAGTTACTCCACGGGAACATCCACACCACATAGACTACAATGGAGACATGGGAACGTCAGAACTCTTGCGCTCCAACTTTAAAACATGCAGAGTAATCTCAGTAACACCAGAGGGCTCTCCTATACTTATAACTACAGCCTTGTGAGGTGAAGTATTTCTTTGTACTAATAATGAGCCAGATCGTTCGATTTATTTCACAACACACGTAACCTTGTAGAATTTACCACTAACATTCCAATCAGAACAACATTAAATTATTGCACAATAAGCAAATTCAGTTTCAAACAATATATGATTATATTCATTTTAACTTAACATCATTTGTACCATCTATTTTTACCGGACAATTACAGGAATTAATTTTCCTCTGTTGCAGAATTCTGTGTTGGCCAAGATAAAGGCTGAAGAAGGAATCAAACTCGATAATAAATCGAAGGCAGGCTGTCTCAGCCTTCTGACCTGACTATACACCAAACTGGAACAAAACACATCTTATTTGGACTTATGCAGGGAGGGGTAAATGGAATTAAATTAAATAGATTGTTAAATTCAGAGCTGTGCAGGAAACCTGCCATTTCCAATGCTGCTTTGTAATTATGATTTAACTATCCAACCTCCATTAACCATCCTGTTCAATGACTGGGCATTTCAATCTCGCAACATAATAGTTAAACGGAGATGCAAAAGTCTGCAGGTGCTGGAATCTGGAGCAAAACACAAAGTGTTGGAGGAACTCAATGGGTCAGGCAGCATTGGTGGAGGGAATGGACAAAATAGTTATCGCTAAAGTCTTAAAGGGAAGGTGGTACGTGCTGTCTGGGATATTACAAGTGAAGCTGATCCAGGAAGACCCTTCTTCAGACTGATTGTCGGGACAGAAAGAAAGTTGGGATAGAGAAGGGGCAGGACAGACCAATGCCAGTGTTATTTATTATATAATGTAGACACAAAATACTGGAGTAACTCAACGGGATAGGCAGCATCTCGGGAGAGAAGGAATGGGTGACGTTTTGGGTCGAGACCCTTTTTCAGACTGATGTCAGCAGAGGGGGCGGGACAAAGATAGAATGTAGTCGGAGACAGGAAGACTAGTGGGAGAACTCGGAAGGGGGAGGGGCTGGAGAGGGAAAGCAGGGACTATCTGAAGTTAGAGAAGTCAATGTTCATATCGCTTTTGGTGTAAACTACCCAAGCGAAATATGAGGTGCTGTTCCTCCAATTTGTGCTGGGCCTCACTCTGAAAATGGAGGAGGCCCAGGACAGAAAGGTCAGATTGGGAATGGGAGGGGGAGTTGAAGTACCGAGCCGCCAAGTTAGTTAAGACGGACTGAGCGGAGATGTTCAGCGAAACGATCGCCGAGCCTGCGCTTGGTCTTGCCGATATAGAAAAGTTGACACCTGGAACAGCGGATACAATAGATGAGGTTGGAGGAGGTGCAGGTGAACCTCTGCCTCACCTGGAAAGACTGTTTGGGTCCTTGGATTTCGTTAGTTAATTATATAGTTAGTTATTTTAAGGACCTAACCCACACCAGCCTCTTTCCCCCTCACCTTCTCCTCCATGAACTCCCCCACCCCACTTTCTTTCACCCTCCCTCCCTTTCCCCTCCCTCCACTGAAACCAGGCTGGCCTTGCACCTGTTCCCCCCCCCCCCCCCCCCCCCTCTCCACTTCTACCATTTACAATGGATACACAATTCTCAATTTTTCGATCCCTGAGCTTAACAATTCGTAACTCCTTATACTCTCGGGCTCACACCTGTCTTCTCATTCCTGACCTTTGTCCACCAATCTGCCTATCAAATAACCCCCTTACCTATGTTCACCTATTACTGGCCATGCTCTATCCTGACCCTTCCCTAACCCAGTCTTCTTTACTGCAGCTCCAACCCCCCCCCCCCCCCCCCCAAACAGTCCGAAGAAGGGTTCCGACTTGAAACTTCACCTATCTATGTTCTGTAGGGACCTGCTGCATTACTTCAGCAATTTGTGTCTATCTTAGGTTTAGAGATGCTCCTCACAGAAGCAGCCTAAATTCACAACTATTACACAAATGCAATTTACAGTAATTCCTGTCGCTGTTTCAGATAAACAAACTTTTATTTTTTGTTAAATTCATTTACATACTTTATAAATTCATCAATACATTTATATTAATATCTGTAGTATTCATTGAGGCCAAAACAAATTAATTGCCTACATTATGATGATGCTGCATGGTAATGTTGCGGTTAAGTTACTGGAACAGCTAGATTCTTGATCATTGATGCAGAGACATGGCAGCTGAGAAATTGAAATGCGAGTAAATATATAACCTGAACTTAAAATAGTTTATTGATGGTAACCATGAAACTACTGGTTTGCTATAAATACCCATTTGACTTATTCATGTCCTTCAGAGAAGGAAATCTACCGTCCTATCTGCTTTAACCTATCGTGACTTCAATGCTGCAAGTAAGAATGTCATTGTTCTATCTGGGACATATGACAATAAAACACTCTTGACTCCTTCATGCAGGAGCATTTAGGGATTGATGGTAAACGCAGGCATTATCAGTGGCATCCACATCATGTGGATGAATAAATTGAAGATGTTTAGTTTCATTCAATGCATGTGAAGTTCATTACAGTACATCTGGAAAGGGTGATGGGACAATATAAATATGGAAACCTTAGTTATATCTAGCACTGTGGCCTTTGAATGAAATGTTCAATGCTTACATCTTCCAGGGGAAACATTGTCTGATGAGTATTGAGAACGTCAATAAAGATGGAGTCGAAAAGAAAATTGAAGCGTGAAAGTATGTGCCTTTGCCATTTGGTATTTAATAATTTACACCTGAGAATCTTTGGTATGTTTTCTCCTCACCATTAATTAACTTCATACACAGAATGACGTTTGTCCTTGAATGATGATTGAAGGAAAATATATTAACAAGATAATCAGAAAACAAACTATACCAGTGATTGCTAACATTTTCTCCAGAGATATTGCCTGACCCGCTGAGTTACTCCAGCATTTTGTGTTAAATTGATATGCCATTATAATGATAATATCCATGATCCAACTTTCTTTGACACCTGTGAATGTTGTAACCACTCCACACAATCAAAGGGTATGAGTTTGACGATACTCTACAAGCTGCATTTTGTGGAGTTTTTTAAGTTTGTTTCTCATCTCATTGTTTAATACTGACCAGCTGAAATTGATAGTTCCTTTCTTGAGTATAGATTCAGAATTTCAACAAGGACAATTGCTGTACGCTGAAGTAGCTCATAAACCGAAGAAATGGCTAATCGGAGAGAACAGTGCAACAGCCATACTGTTATCAATTTTCAGCAAAAATGCTTCAGTGAATCATTGTTTGAATCAAAACCATTAAATGCCGTTTGAAGTCTCAAAAAAAAATGTCTTGAATACCCATCTAGTGTTGGTCTTTGAGAATGAACAGACTCTCAAACCATCTAAGACAGTGAAGGAATGATATGTTTAGACATTTCTATTACTTTAAAAACATTTATAGTGTAGGTACAGAATATCTTAGTGACACAATACCTTGGAGCCTATTTGTTCTATGCTATGAATGAAACAACTTGAGCCTGTGCCCAGCTTGTCAGAATGTGAGCTTATAATTCTAGTCATAGCATTGCAGATGAGGCTTTAGGAAGACAATACCCACACTGTGCACAAGAGAGGAGAATGTTCATCGGTGGTTTTGTTTCACAGTTCACAGGAGATAGCTTATGAGTCGATACTGATCCTCCATTAACTGCATAAAAGATAGTGAAATATATAAATATTGCAGAGGTAGAAAAGCTTTGCCAATGCCCAAAATATCAAGGGTATAGCAATTAGTAATGCACGAAAGGAAGTAAAATATAATATACATTTGGAGACATACATTATGAAACGTACATACAACATTTTGATTGTCAGTGTAATCTCTACACAAATAATGAAAAGTATTGAAGTAATTTATCATTGTATAGTGATTCCAAGACATTTTATCATATTTATACATGCAAGAATGTGAAATTGCACCATGGATGGGATTGTATAATCTTGACACTGATTATATCAATTCCTATTATTTATTTTGGTTATAATGTCGCTGCAAATTAAATAGAAGCTGCATTGCAAACAATCGCATTGCAATAAATAACTGTGTTTGTGCCAGTGCTGACTTTTCCATCGGACAACGGGGCTATGTGTACAATTTATGGTTCTAAGAATTGAAGTCTCCTGACTGAAAACTCCCTCGTGCATGAATGATACAGCATGGAAATAGGCTCTTCGGCCCACCCTGTTTAGAATCACCCGTTCACATTAGTTTTATGTTATTCCACTTTTGCATCCATTGCAATTTATTGAATATCTGTTTGTTGTATTGGTCTGATGTGTTCAAACTTGAACAGACACATGACACCAAACCAATGGGTCATAAAGCCTTTTACTTTGATTCCGAACTTTAACATTTACTGGATCATGATTCTTGAAGGTGTCTTCCAATATCTCATGATCCTTGTAATGTGGAAAATATGACACTAATCTCACCTCCATTACATATTATTAGAGTCAAATATATAACAAAAAGCCATGGAATTAACTTTCTTGTGGGATTTCCATCTATCCAAAAAATTGTTCATGTAGCCGAGGTTAATAGACTGAATTATTTTGAGCCCAATTGTTTTCCATATTTTCACTCTTATCCGTAGATAGCTCAGGAAAGATTTCAATGTTATGCATGGAATAGGCAGGTGGACAGGCTGCACGGTAGTGCAGCGGTAGAGTTGCTGCTTTACAGCGAATGCAGCGCCGGAGACTCAGGTTCGATCCTGACTACGGGTGCTGCACTGTAAGGAGTTTGTACGTTCTCCCCGTGACCTGCGTGGGTTTTCTCCGAGATCTTCGGTTTCCTCCCACACTCCAAAGACGTACAGGTATGTAGGTTAATTGGCTGGGTAAATGTAAAAATTGTCCCTAGTGGGTGTAGGATAGTGTTAATGTGCGGGGATCGCTGGGCGGCGCGGACTTGGTGGGCCGAAAAGGCCTGTTTCCGCGCTGTATATATATGATATGATATGATATGATATATTATCATACCACCAGTGAACAGTAATCCTAAATGCTCGCCTCTATACAGCATTCTAACATAGGGTTACACAACAATGAGTAATTGACCCAACTAGAAGATAAACAAGATAGAAAAGATAAACCTTGTCACTGGACTGATCAAAGTCAGTATGGGCTGTTTGTTTCACAATATATCCATACACAAATACTTCAAATTATATGTATTTAAATAGGAAAATATTCTCTGCCAGAAACCAGTAATAAATTCAGTGTGATTCTTTATAACCTTTGCTATGATCATTATAATTTCTATTTTGATTTTCTTGACTGACTCTTCATTTGAAATGTAGAGAACATCTTATCCTTTGATTTTCAAGTCAAACTGTAGAGAAAGGTCCTGAAAGCCTTTGCAGTCTCTAATTCCATAAAGATAATCTGACCATTCTCTCTAAATTAAACATAAATTCCTATTAGTTATAATAACAACACATTGGATTAATAAATTCCTGTAAACAGCAAGACTTGGACAGCATTTAGGACTGGGCTGATAAGTGCAAATAATATCAAGATATTCAAACACAAGACCAATGTTTTTTTCCCCCAATAAAGGAGAGTTTAATCATCTGCTGAAGAGATTCAGTACCATAATCGTGGTAAGGTTCTCACCATCAACCTCCTAGTGCTCACCATTGACCAGAAACCTAATTGGAAAAGCCTAAGTTAAAAAAAATATATACATATGATTCAGGCATTGCTTTCAGGAAAAGTATTTTAAAATTCTTAATTGAGTTCCTTAATTGCTTTATTGAAGGGCACAGTGGCACAGTGGTAAAGTTGCTGCCTTGCAGTGCCTGAAATCCGGGTTCGATCCTGACTATGGGTGCTGTCTATATGAAGTTTGTACGTTCTCACTATGACCGTGTGGGTTTTTCCCAGGTACTCCGGTTTCCTCCCACATTCCAAAGATGTACAGGTTTGTTGGTTAATTGGCTTCGGTAAAAATTGTAAATTGTCCCTAGTGTGTAGGATAGTGTGTGGATTGGTAGGCCAAAGGGTCTGTTCCCGCTCTATATCTCTAAACTAAACTAAATTGCCTTGGATAATGTGACTCGCCTTGTTGTACCAATACTTTGATTGGCCAAGGAAGGCAATCCAGAAAATATGACACCAAGGCCAATTACAGCAGCCAATTATCAAGCAGATCTTTGGTATGTGGAAGGCAACTGGAAAACCCAGAGGAAGCCCATGCATTCACAAGAAGATGGTGCAAACTCCACGCAGGCAGCACCTACGGTCTGGACTGAAGCTGGTTCACTGGAGCAGTCAGGCAGCTGCTCATGTTTCACTAGGCTGACTATATCTGGATGGCATTTCAGCATTTGCTGGAATGGCATTCAGCCATTCAATTAATGGCTTTGACCTTGAGAGAATATGAATATACTATTGTTTTCAAAACAGAGGAAATGCCATGTAAATACAAATGCTCCTCGTTATGTTCCAATCCAGAGATTACCGCTGATTAAGGAATACAGGACTTTGTGCTGCAATGAGACATCTGGACTCTGTGCCTGGGAGTATGGTGCAAATTAAACAAACAAAAGATCCTGTTTCAAGTTTGTCTTGAAAGGGTGTCCGACAGAGATAGAACCACACTTAATGCCTGACCATTCCTGGAACATACATCTGAGGGGAAGGAATAGAGCTGCCATTGCCCACAAGGTTGGCATTGTGTTTTCAAACAATCATATCAAAACATATCCAGGTATCAAAAGGATGAGGAGTTTAACTAGATTGTACATGTAGTTGCCTGCTATGGTCTCTGTGCGAGAGGTGCAGTCTTGCACTGTGTCAAAATAAACAACAATAAAAAAGAGTGATAGTGTTTCTGGTGGATTATATGTCACTGTTTCGGTCTTTGCCAGACACCATTTTGTTTGATCTCTGGAAGGGCTAGGTTTGGAAACGTGCACTCAATAGGATTACAAATATAAACTTACCAAAGGAAGAAACTCAGCCTCTACTGCATTTTACCTGTTAAGGTATAATAGTTGTTATTGACAGTCTGAGATGTCCAGACACAATCATGAAATTAAATCAGTCGTGAAGAATAATTCTCAAAGTGAACAAGCTAAGAAGCAAAAAGGATAAATTCTACCTCATGCTTTTAACATTTCACTGAAACCAGAATCTAATTTTCTATGTTATCCAAATATATTGGAGACAATAAAATACTATAAAGATTTGTTTTGTAGGTGAAGAAATACTATTTAAAAAAATCCATGATATTTTCAAATACTTGCCAAAGGGAATTACACTCTCCAAACATACACATTTGGGTCTGAAATATTGTTTATTAGCACAGTGACGCTGTTGGTCGCCATTGCCTCACTTTGCCAAATACCCGGGTTCAATCCTGACCTCAGTTGCTGTCTTTGTGGAGTTTGCATGTTCTTCTTATGACTGTGTGAATTTCCTCTGGGAGTTCCAGTTTCCTCCTACTTCCAAAAATGTTTGGGTTTGTAGATTAATTGGTCTCTATAAATCACCCCTTGTGTGTAGGGAGTGGAAGCAAAAGTGGAATAACATAGAACTAGTGTGAACAGGTGATCGATAGTCGCCATGGACTCATTGGGCTGAAGGGTCTGTTTCCATGCCGTATCTTTCAAACAATCAAACAACGATGGTTTAGTAAGTAAAACACAGTCCATATGATGCAACATAGTGTAACACTTCTGGGTATGTTATAGCGAGAAGGATTAATAAATGCCTGAACTCATCAGATAACTGAGTTTTCAGGAGTAGGCTGCAAATCACTGCCCTCAGAGAATCCGGGAACAACTGACAGCCTCTTCAGGATTTCCAAGTTAAACGACACATTGGCAGAAATCCTGAAGTTTTGCTACAGCTACATTTGCAAAATCCAAGCCTTTGAGCACTGTTGGTGTGACCTTCCAGGGCGCATAAAAGTAGGCAATGCTGGGGAAATTCATACGAGGAAATCCTGAGTTCAATTTACAGGTTTATTTGAAAGTTTGCTTATTGTCGGAGGTTGGTTTGGTCTTGGCCATTTCCTTTGGACTACACTAGATGGCAACACAATACCTTAGCATGCAAGTTTGAAAAATGAGCAGCTATGCTGAGGCTGTGGGGTGGGCAGGTCTTGTGTTTCACTGTTAATCACTCGCCTTGTCACATTGGTAAGGTGTCAGTTGTAGGTAGGTATCTGTGTTATTCAGTCTGCAATTAAATAATTATAGCTTGTCACTGGCATTTGGCAGGCCATTATTTTATGCCTCAGCTGACTGATTGGAATATCCACACAGAGAAAGTCCATTATAATATTCACCATTACAATTTTTCAAAATATCATTTATGTAGTTAATATGTTGTAAATGTACTTGCATCTTAAATCTGCTGAAGACTCATGGAACCATGGTCTGTGTTGTGATTATTTTATTTGGCTGCTTGTCCTCATCTTTCCCTTTTTCACTTTTATTTATTCACTTAAATCACGCTCCTCCATGCATTAATCTGAAGGGTGTGAAACAGACTATTAAGCTTCCAATGATTTCTGATAGTAAAGATGGATAGCCATCCTTTTATAAAAGTGTTGCTCTCATACTTCAAAACATATCTCAGTTTAAGGATGCTGATTGTATTTTATCAAGCACACAGCTCTTAATTTGTTTTTAATGTGAGCAGTTCTGGAAAGGATTGCATTTATTGCTCATCTCTAATCATTATTGAGAAGATGTGAAGGATCACCGTTTGAAGATACTGAAGTCCTTGTTTTGAAGAGAAGTGCTTTAAAATAAGAAACCCAAACATTTTGACTCTGACAGTGAAGGAATAACAATATATTTCAGGATTTACTGGAAAATGTAACTGGAGATAATGGTGTTTCAATTTATCTGCTATCCTTGGTGGTGGCAGTAGGGACGTTGAGATGGAAGTTGAGAAGTACTGTCAAATAATTCTCGGTGAGTGGTTCCACAACATCTTTGTGGATTCCATCACACTTTTCTATGTTAACTTTATATTGGGAAGACAGCAAAAAGAAGCCCAAATTTAATGTCAGTTAATGTCTATCTGGACTAAACAGAGAAAAGGCTGAAAACAACCTGCAGGTCAGGCAGCATCTGTAGAAAGACAAACAGGGTTGCCGTTTTAGGTAGTTGACCTTTAATTTAATGGAAAGTCATAGTATTGAAATATTAATTATGCTTCACTCAGCCACACCTTCTGACCATTTTCAGAATTTGGTGCTTTTAATTGAGATTTCCAGCATCTGCTGTTGCTTTTGGATCTGAATGTGGGCACTGTAAAATATAGCACAGGTCATTTCTGAGCCAACCCCACCAATCCCACCTCTAGTCTAATGGCATGATTCTATGACTGATTGATTGTCAGTATCATTTTGGCCTGCACACTAAATTATTGATGTCCGGATATGTTCCTTATTGTCCACTATAAATGCCACCACTTTAACTCCACTCAAGCCTGCCAAGAAAAGAAAATAGTTATTAGAGAGCTAAGAGAAGTTAAACAAGAAGCCACTGTTTTAGTTCTTAGGCTAGCTCCCATCCAAATTAATATCCTACCCTTGTATTTCAGATGCAAAGTAGTACAGATGCTGGATCTCTGAAATAAAACAGAAAGGCTCAACAAGTCAGGCAGCATCTGTGGAGAAATAAAATTTCAAGTCAATGTTGATGAAGTTCAATCCCTATGTTCTAACCTAAACATTTTTTGATCTTTTGTACTCAACACTGAAGTCCACATTTAGAGATAATCAGTAAGTCCAGTTGACTAGGACACCAATCAACTTATAATTGACTTTAGAAAAACCAGTGGAGATTACGACCCACTCTACATCAATGGGGTCTGTGTGGAAAGGGTACCAGCTTTCAGGTTCCTGGGTACGCACATCGCAGAGGATCTTACCTGGTCTACCAACACCATCACCACAGTAAAGAAGGCACAGCAGAGACTCCACTTCCTGAGGATCCTCAGGAAAACCAACCTGCAGGAGAAGCTCATGTTGTCCTTCTATCGCTGCTCCATCGAGAGTGTGCTGGCATACTGTATAACCACATGGTATGCCAGCTGCTCAGAAAAGGACAGGAAGGCCCTTCAGAGGGTCATCACGACGGCCCAGAAGATCATCGGCTGCTCACTGCCCTCCCTGGAGCACCTGTTCAGACTACGCTGCCTCAGTAGAGCAGGCAAAATAATAAAAGATCCATCCCACCCCGGCCACCGTCTGTTTGTTCATCTGCCCTCTGGTCGACGTTTCAGGTCGATCAAATCCCGAACAAACAGACTTAAGAACAGTTTTTACCCCAGGGCCATACGAGAACTGAACACTACCTTTGCACTAGGCAACACCGTTAAAAAATCTTGTACTTAATATAATTGTATTTAATTGTATTTATGTATTTATTTGTTTTTGCATTTATTGCATATATGTTTGTACGCACCGTCAGGATTGGCTATTTTTTAATTTCGTTGTACTCGTTGCAATGACAATAAATGAATATTATTATTATTATTATTATTATTAATTACATGAATTTCTTTCTTCGCTGATATGTTATATCTGTCTTCACCGATTATACCTTCATACATGTTGTTTTATTCACTTATGCCACCACCACCACCCCTTTTTGAATCATCCTTATCATTCTGCTTTTCGATCTCTCCTGCCCTCCATCTTATCATAGACCTATTTCTCTGTTCTCTCTACTTCACAGTCATGTCCACAGTCCCCCCTCATAAAATTTGTATGGTCTTTAACTTTCTCAGTACTCATTGACTTGTGATGCTAACTCTCTGTTTATTTCTCCATAGATGCTACCTGGTGCTACTAACAGTTTCCGCCATTTCCTGTTTAATTTTGAAGTTTCAGTGTTTCTTGCTTTCAGGTCAGGTTCCCAGTCTTGCAGAATATTTTATTTCTGCTCTGCTGTTAGTTTACCTCCGATGTGCCACCTTGTGGCACTGTTGAGAAGCACATTATGAATCTGATGGGGGTTGAGTGGCAGACACCCTTGATTCTCAAATCCCCAGTCACATTTGTCTCCTAAATGTTTTTATTCTAAATGTGGTTCAGTGCCTTTCCTACAAAATTACACATAGACCAAGTTTTATTTTTCATTTATTCAGATCGATTATGCAAATGGAGAAATAATTACAGATTGTGCAGTACGGTGGTAAATGATAATTAATTTAATTAAATAAAGTCATTCTAATAGATTTAATTACAATTGTAATTACCCTTGAAAGATAAGTTGTGGGTGAAAAGCATGAAGACTCCCTGAGTGGTGTGGCCTTTTTTATATGTAGCATTGTGAGTTGAACGATATGCATTACATTCTACAATGTACAGTCTGTTATTGGATTGGCAAAATATTTTTTGTGAGACTCTGTTTATAAATAATACAAATCATTGTTTAAAAACAATTTATATAGCCAGAATGCAATGCCAGAATGGCTAAATCAATTTTTATGAATGCTAAAATCGCTCGAAAATTGACAATCGAACCATTAATTCCTGTACATACATTGTGAAAGGACGTAATTTGCTTCAGATTAAAGACACTATTTTTTGCAATGTGTGCTAGGCTTTCATACAGGGCTTCAAGTGTTCGAGAGCACACTTAACATTATTAACATCTTGTTACAAACAACGATATAAAACCAACATCCTAGTACATTGGAATTTGTGAATGAAGCAAAAGAAAAAGCAAAGGCCAGAAAAATAAAGGATGGTCTATTTAGGAGGTTTTGTAGAGCTGCCAGTTTTACTATTTTAAATGTTGCCTTTCTAGAAAGTTTAATTTAAACTTTAATGCAACATCTATATTACTGCAATCAGACTACATCCAGTGATAAGATTGTGGTGTAAATCAAATGGCACAGAGTAACACAGCAAGAGGTTTGTCATCTTTCATGTGCTGCAGGAAGCTCAGGTGACCATGTTGTATAGTTGGTGTGTGCAGGGATCTTCCACTTCTATTTGTATATTCAATGGAAAAGAACCACAACTCGCAGTTGTATCCAAACTGAAACATAGTAAAGTGGAAAAATTCTGATCCCCCTTCGCCACAGTGTTCACAAGTTAAAGTTCACAAGTTATAGGAGTAGAATTAGGCCATTCGGCCCATTGAGTCCACTCCACCATTCAATCATGGCTGACCTCTGCTCCCAAAGTGTTGGGAGCTTTAGAATAGCTTTAGAATAATCCCACTATTCTCCCAAAGTGCCCCCTTCGGCCCACCGAGTCCGCGCCGACCAGCGATCCCCGCATACTAACACTATCCTACACACGCTAACGATAATTTGCATTTATACTAAGCCAATCAACACACAAACCTGCATGTCTTTGGAGTGTGGGAGGAAATCGGAGCACAAGGAGAAACCCTCGCAGATCACAGGGAGAACGTACAAACTCTGTACAGCCAGTACCCATCAACTCTGTACGTCAGGTTGAAAACGGGTCTCTGGTGCTGTATGGCAACACCTCTACCACTGTGTCTCTGTGCCGCCCTGAAAAGAAAAATATTAGGATTGATGGTCCACAGCTTATTCAAAGAGATGAGTCTCAGAAGAAGATAGGGAATAGAACAAGCTATTTTATGGTCCTACTTAAAATCATCATTTGGTTAAGAGATAGCTGGTTGTCACCTCAACTCCACTTGCTTATTCCATATCACTCAGTATTTGTACATTATGAAATACTATTAACTTTAATAGTTACTATTTAAACAAATACTTCTAGCCTTTTGGAAAGAGAGAGATCAAGATTTCAGTTTTTATTTTTGTGAAAGTGCACTTAAAGTTGTGGCGGGCTGGAGGGGGTGGGGGGGATGAGAGGGTGCTGGACTAATGCAGGAGAGGTTTGGGCTCAACAGGTCCAGGGTGTGTCCCCCGGGGCCATGGGTGGGCGAGGGGGGACAGGGAAGGGGAGAGGGATCCACTCATCTCTGCCCGGTGTGGCCAGTGCTGCGGACAGTGCTGTGGAGCCGATAAGTCTCCGGCAGCTCAGCGGCGAATGGCAGCGAATGGCGGGGACGTCCATCGGCCAGTGCTGTGGGCAGAGCAAGCCGTAGAGCTGAAACATCTACTGCAGGTTGGCGGCGAATGGCGGAGATGGCCATCGGCCAGTAGTGCGGGCAGAGCAAGCCATGGAGCCGAACCGTTGGGTGGAAAGCACTCCTGTGGGCACAGGAACCCTACTGATCCGTGGACCCGTTGCCGGGCGGGGAGTGTCCCCCAGGCCCATGGGCAGGCGAGGGGGGACAGGGAAGGCGAGAGGGAGCCACTCACCTCTGCCCCGTGTGGCCAATGCTGCGGGCACAGCAAGCCATGGACCCGAAACCTTTCCTGCAGTGGTCGGCGGCGAACGGCAGCGATGGCCATCTTGTTGGACCCTGTCGGATCCTCTGCTGCCACGCTGCACCATGGGAGGAAGGTCAGGTGCGGGGCATGCCGGGACGGATGCCGGTCCTCCCACTGGTCCTCCTGATGGTCCTCCTGCTGGTCCTCCCGCTGGTCCTCCCGGGGGTGGGGGGGGGGAGGGAGTTAAAGTTTATGATGTAAATTGGTTTTTAAAAGTACCAAACGTCTGTGTAGTCAGTCCGCGGGGGAATGGTGAGTAGGGTGGGCCTAAAATTGTCGCGCTATTGTGTACCGTTTTTTTCCGGATGAAACCGCACAAAAAATACGGGACAAACAAAAACAAACGGGGGAATAAACATACAGGAAGTGGGGAACAAACAAGATGAGAGTGATAGATAGATAGATAGATAGATAGATAGATAGATAGATAGATAGATAGATAGATAGATAGATAGATAGATAGATAGATAGATAGATAGATAGATAGATAGATAGATAGATAGATAGATAGATAGATAGATAGATAGATAGATAGATAGATAGATAGATAGATAGATAGATAGATAGATAGATAGATAGATAGATAGATAGATAGATAGATAGATAGATAGATAGATAGATAGATAGATAGATAGATAGATAGACGGACGGACGGATGGACGGACGGACGGACGGACGGACGAACAGATAGATTTAAATATGTTGATTGCTTGGTTGTTTAATTTCTGAACTCAAGGGAATGACAATCACATTTGTGATGCCCTTATATAATTCTGAATATATGTTGGACACACAGAGAAAGAGGTCAAGAGGTTTCGGAAGGAAAGTTGAGAGCATGTTGGAAATATAGAAACAAAGCTAACTAATGGTTAGATGAAGGAAGGTGGGAATAATACAGATGAAGTCAAGTCAAGTCAAGTCAAATTTATTTGTCACATACACATACTCGATGTGCAGTGAAATGAAAGTGGCAATGCCTGCGGGTTGTGCACAAAAAGAATTACAGTTACAGCATATAAATAAAGTTAATAAGTTACTAAACATAGCACAAAAAGTGTCGACAAAAATTTAGTCTCTGGGGTTATCAAAGTTGACAGTCCTGATGGCCTGTGGGAAGAAGCTCCGTCTCATCCTCTCCGTTTTCACAGCGTGACAGCGGAGGCGTTTGCCTGACCGTAGCATCTGGAACAGTCCGTTACTGGGGTGGCAGGGGTCCCTCATGATCTTGCTTGCTCTGGATGAAGTGAATTTGAAGCAAATAGAGAACAATGTTTGCCATTTGGAAGGGTCAGATATGTTGCAGAAATCAGAGGGGGTGAGGTCACTGAAAGATTTAGATAAAAAAACAAATTTTAAATGTGATATTATAGGAGATCAGGTATTAATGCAGATCAGTGAGGACAAGTGATGGAGGAGATGATGTTTTCTGGAATGGGGTAAATTACAGAGAGTGGAGCATGAGATTGGAGACCAGTTGTAAACTGGTGATAAACGTAGCCTTGAACCAGTACATTAGATTTGAATCTGGTCCAAAGGTGTGTGGCTGCCAGCATTATGCTTCCTGCTAGACAAAGCTGAACGCTAGGATTTCTGCTCATATTTTGTCAACTGGCTACACAGAGGGAAAGAGAGAGAGTGAGAGGGAGAGATAGTTGGGAGCAGAGTAATTGCATGACCTGAATTATGGCATTCTGTTATGTGGCACAAATATAAGAAAATGAATTATTCAAGGAAATTCGCAATGTTACATTACCACTACTGGATACCTTTAAGTGAATTATACATAATGATATCACTGAGAAGTTCAGAACGTGAACCTAAAACCAATACAGCCTTATCCAAATCCCTCCACTGAATTTATTGCCATGGAATTTATAGTTACAGTACCTTCCAGTATTCTTGATTTACTCAATAGCCGATGTCAGGAGTTGCCAAAGATGTCAACTTGTAAAATGCCGATTCCCTTTTAAATCTCACAAATTATTGGTTACATATTTTAATATTTACATATAATGGCATGCTTTTCAAATGGCAGTAGTCCAATTTTTTTTAACTTTGCCATCCCAAGTAATGTTATTTGTATTTGAAAAGTATTTTAATGCTCATTTGAATTAAATTGGAAATGTCCATAATTCCTTGGGTTACTCTCCAATTCTACTTAGTAATATCAGTCATTGATCTCATCATTTCTGGGTTAGCTCTTTCTCAAAATAACGCAATAGTTTCATGCAACACTCTTTCTCCATAGCTTGCTAATACCTCTCCATAATATATTCAACCAATTTCCTGCTAAAGGCCTCAGCAGAACATATTTCCACCACATCTGCAGAGAGCATCGTCAAGGTTTCAAACACACTGTATAAAATATAAAGCATCATAACAGGCTAAATTATCTTCCCCTTTATTTTATATGTGCGTTGTCTAATCCACAACCCCTCTATTTGGGGCGAAAGACTCCCACATGGTCCATTTATAGAATTGTACAGCATGGAAACATGCCATTCATCCCTACATGTCCGTATCGGCCAGTCGGTGAGTGTTAACACCATTGCCCAGCATTTGGTCCAGACCAATGTGATTCAAGTTCTCCTCTAGGTACTTCGTAAATGGTGTCAGTGAAGCAGCTTCAACCACTCCCTCATGAACTGCATTCCACACACTTGCCAATTTCATGGTGAAGAAGGTCCCCCCCTCGTGTCCTCATTAAATCTCTTGGCCCTTGCTCCAGGGGGAGCTGATCTGGCTTCTTCAGTCTCTCCTCATTACGGAACTGTTTCATTCCTAACAACATCCCGATCAATCTCCTTTGCGCCCTGTCCCGAGCTGTTCCCCTGATCACTTTTTATGCATCTATCCAGTCTTCTCTCAGCTCTCTCTTCGATCCTCATTATGTCATCTCTTATCCTGGGAGCCATTCCTGTAAATCATTTCTGGATTCTTTTCAATGCCTTCATATTCTTCATATGATGCCATGACCAGATTTTTGAACCAAATACTTGCATTGAGACCAGGCTGGTGTTTTACGAAGGTTCAGATAACAGTCAACAAAAAAGAATATTTTTTTAATAATATGGGCTCCACGCTAATATAGTTTTTTCCAATATAAAAAAACAACTTCTCTGAAGGAAATTAAATGCAACAGAAACCTATGGAAAACCAAGATCACATTTTCTGAACAAGATTGGGTTAATCATTCATTTGGAACCAGACAAGCATTTAATATCACACTATGGTGCCCAAGAAATCACCAAGGTTATTGATGGTAATAGAGAGGGGTATAATTTCATCTTGGCATGTGGTGCACAATAGGCAGCATGACATCAGCTCTCTGCTACAAGGCTTCCTCATATTGAGCTCAATTGAAGTCAATGGACTTGAACATGGAGTCCTCACATAAATATTACCCATTTCATGTCTCTGCCTAAGTTGAATATTAGCCCATGGAAATTGTGTATAGAAAAATATCCAGAAACATAGAAACATAGAAACATAGAAAATAGGTGCAGGAGTAGGCCATTCGGCCCTTCGAGCCTGCATCGCCATTCAATATGATCATGGCTGATCATCCAGCTCAGTAGCCTGTACCTGCCTTCTCTCCATACCCCCTGATCCCTTCAGCAAAAAGGGCCACATCTAACTCCCTCTTAAATATAGCCAATGAACTGGCCTCAACTACCTTCTGTGGCAGAGAATTCCACAGACTCACCACTCTCTGTGTGAAGAAATGTTTTCTCATCTCGGTCCTAAAAGACTTCCCCCTTATCCTTAAGCTGTGACCCCTGGTTCTGGACTCCCCCAACATCGGGAACAATCTTCCCGCATCCAGCCTCTCCAACCCCTTAAGAATTTTATATGTTTCTATAAGATCCCCCCTCAGTCTTCTAAATTCCAGCGAGTACAAGCCCAGCGAGTACTTGGAGTTTTCTCTCTCAACAAACATTTGCCTGGAACTTGCTGCAAAATGATAGCAGGTCCATGTTGGCATGACTTGCCTTAAGAGCAGCCATGTACAGCATTCCCTTGTGATCACAAAGGTTTCAAATTGCAGATGGTTATTTTTGCTGCCGTTTTGCTGATTGTGCTTTTAATTTATTCCTAACTTGCAGCATGGTGGTGAAGTGCAATTCGCAAACAGATATCCTGAGGACTCTATCCACAAAATCTGTGCTAGGTGAAACCTAGTGTAGGAACCACAAATCCACTCATTCCAAAGGAGAGAAGCAGTTATGAGGAACCCAGACAAAATGTCACACAATTTACCACTGAATTATGTTTACATTTCTATCATATCATATCATATCATATATATACAGCCGGAAACAGGCCTTTTCGGCCCTCCAAGTCCGTGCCGCCCAGTGATCCCCATACATTAACACTATCCTACACCCATTAGGGACAATTTTTACATTTACCCAGCCAATTAACCTACATACCTGTACGTCTTTGGAGTGTGGGAGGAAACCGAAGATCTTGGAGAAAACCCACGCAGGTCACGGGGAGAACGTACAAACTCCTTACAGTGCAGCACCCGTAGTCAGGATCGAACCTGAGTCTCCGGCGCTGCATTCGCTGTAAAGCAGCAACTCTACTTATTATTCCGTTTCAGGACATATGACAACGCTGGCACAGCAGTAGAGTTGCTGCCTTACAGCGAATGCAGCGCCGGAGTCCTGGGTTCGATCCCAACTATGGGTGCTGTCTGTATGGAGTTTGTACGTTTTCCCCGTGACCGCATGGGTTTTTTCCGAGATCTTCGGTTTCCTCCCACACTCTCAAGACGTACAGTTTTGTAGGTAAATTGGCTTGGTAAATGTAAAAATTGTCCCTAGTGGGTATAGGATAGTGTTAATGTGAGGGGATCGCGGGTCGGCACGGACCCGGTGGGTCGAAAGGGCCTGTTTCCGCGCTGTATCTCTAAACTAAACAATAACATTTCCTTGACACCTGTCTTGGTTCACATCTTACAATTCTTATAAACTGCATCGCTAATGTCTCACCACCACACTTTCTAACACATTCAACTACCTGCTTGGGCATGGGCAGCTGAACAAAGAGAAAGTGATCACTCGATGAAATATTGCATGTTCACCACTCAGTTGCTGGCAATTTACGCAATGCAAAGGCTATCCTAGACTTGTACACGACTTGTATATGGTGAGTTTGTGAGCATGGGAAATGGATATAAGGGCAGGGTATAAACATAATCTAGGTGTCGACTCTCTTGAAGATGAGGTTGCACCCGAGTTCTGCTCCAGAGAACAACAAAACTGATGAACAACCTATGAATTTGGTCTGATTGCACACTCAGTAGAGTAAATGGCGACACAAGGAATTGCAGATGCTAGAATATTGCGTAGAACATAAAGTGTTGGTGTAACTAAGCTGGTCATGGACATGGATAGGCAGCATTTTGAGAGATATCTTGACCCAAAACATCATCTATCCAGAGTACTTGGTGAATTGGATTGAATGTGTAAATGGATAAAATTCTGCAGAGAACGTCGACGAGGAAGCCATAAGGTCATATGGTTATAAGTGATAGGAGCAGAATGAGGCCATTTGGCCCATCAAGTCTACTCTGCCATTTAATCATGTCTGATCTATCTCTCCCTCCTAACCCAATTCTCCTGCCTTCGCCCCATAACCCCTGAGACCCATATCAGGGCCTAGCATTAAGTTTATATATGACTTTGCATGAAGCTTAGAGCTCATCACTTCCAGCTCTTAACTGACCCTAATTTGACACACATTTCTGTGGAGATGGAAATCTCACCCACATAGTTGTCATATGGAACAGACATCTCAACATGATATGGGGTGCAGTATTGATGTTGGAACTGTGACAAGTAAAAAGGCCAATATACAGGCAATGTGCCTGATTTTGAGGCATATGGAAGAAATAAGTAATGAAAATAACTGACAATTAAATGATTTATGAATGCCTGGTGATTGTATTTCAATATAAAATGAAAGGGTCCCTGGTTTATGTTAAAGTAGCATGATGATTGAATAAGAAGTGTTTGGGAGAACATTCTGATTCAAGTTATGTAAAAGGAAGCATTTGATTGAATGGTTTATAATTGCATAATTTGTCATCCTGCTTGTTCGTTAATGTTGCATATTGATGGTGGTGTTAGGGAGGGGACCCTTTATTAAATATGCAATATGTTCAGAGGTCAATGCTATCCAATGTCCAAATTGCCTGGCAAGGAAGGGAGGTAAGAAAACAATGGTGAAGCACCTTGAATCAGCCAGGAAAACTGCAGTAATAGTTTCGCAAACCCAGCAAGGGAACAGAAAAACCTGGTCTTGATAGACAATAGACAATAGACAATAGGTGCAGGAGTAGGCCATTCAGCCCTTCGAGCCAGCACCGCCATTCAATGCGATCATGGCTGATCACTCTCAATCAGTACCCCGTTCCTGCCTTCTCCCCATACCCCCTCACTCCGCTATCCTTAAGAGCTCTATCCAGCTCTCTCTTGAAAGCATCCAACGAACTGGCTTCCACTGCCTTCTGAGGCAGAGAATTCCACACCTTCACCACTCTCTGACTGAAAAAGTTCTTCCTCATCTCCGTTCTAAATGGCCTACCCCTTATTCTTAAACTGTGGCCCCTTGTTCTGGACTCCCCCAACATTGGAAACATGTTTCCTGCCTCTAATGTGTCCAATCTCACACCTAAACATAACTTATCGTGTCGTTCCAATTTAAGTGGGATGTTTCTCCACCTGAGATGTGTATGGCCTACTTTCATTCCATTAACTTAGTAGGAAAAAAATAATGCATCCTTTATGGTCAGATCATTCTGTCCAGCTCAGATTTCCTTTCTGTGTTCTCTTCGCTGTTCGGGTGGTACTTTCTGCACTGGCAATGCGAATGAAAATCTAATTTAACATTGTGATGATGCAGAATGCTGGTGAAGGGGAGAAATGTGAATTTCAAATGCTCAAGTCCTTGAGAATAACTTCCAAAGTATTAAAGATATAGCTATGCAGAAGTGACTCATCCATGTCAGTCTTTAAAAGCAAGAGTCTTTGAGTTACACAGCACAGAAACAGACCCTTTCGCCCATCATGTGAATGATGGAGCTCCAGGAAGTGTTGTAGAGCAGAGAGACCCAGAAGGACAAGTAACTAGCTCCTTGAAAATGTTGTCACAGGTAGACAGAGTGGTGAAAAGTGCATTTAGCATGCTGGCCTTCATCAGTCAGGGCAGATACCATTGTAACATTTAAGAGACTCTGGATAGGTTCATGACATGCAGGGAATTGAGGGATATAGTTTGTGTATGGGCAGTTGCATCATGATCTGTGTAGACACTGATAGTCGAAGGACCTGTTCCTGTGTTGTACTCATCTATGTTCTATCTTCAGAGTGACACTCTAATCAAGAACTTTTGCACTATCTAAAACAAACAGCCTACTTTGGTTACCACTTGTATCTACCACTTGAAATATAGCTTCCAACATCAGTGCAGCATGGCCACTGGGTGTACCAACTACAAAATACACTGCGGTTACTCAATAAGGATATTTTAGCAGCACCTCATGACCCTCAAACACGGACGGATAAGAGAAAAAGTCATGTAGGACCATCACTACCTGAAGTTTCCCCTACAAGTCACATGCCGTGCTAACTTTAAAATGTAAAATGTTCCTTCTTCGTCAATGATTCTAAATACTGGAACTCCCTGCAAACTTACACTGTCAGTGTACCTTCACCAGAAGAACTGTAACCACCACCAACTTCCCAAGGGTATTTAGAGATAGGCAATAAATGTACCTATACTATGAGTGCACGCATCCTTTAAAATGATCCAACCTTTTATACCTCAGATTTCAGGAATATTTTACTTTTGAGTTAACTTCTAGCATTTCAAATTCAATTTAATTTTAACTTAGATTCAGCAATCGGTACATTACCAATAATATACCCAGACTAATTGAATATTGAGATTTAAAATAGGTGGTTGAGAGATTCCAGTTTCTCCCACGTAGTTTTGTTCATAAGTTCATAAGTCATAGGAGCTGAGTTAGGCCATTCGGCTCTCCGAGTCCACTCCACCATTCAATCAAAGCTGATCCATCTTTCCTTCTCAGCCCTATTCTGCACTCTAAAAATGCCTAATGATTTGGCCTCCACAACTGTCCATGGCAACCACCCTCTGAATTAAAAAAATGCCTCCTCATCTCCTGCCAAAAGTTATGAGGATCGCTACAGTGGGAAGTCGACTATCATTTTGATTTTGAGTCCTTGACGGTACTAAAAAGGAGTTATTCCTCTCTGCAGTGGACAATATGGTGTGTGGGAAATGGTTGTGTCTCAGTGGTGGGGTGCAAGAGAGAGTTGGTAGAAAGGAGTCATTGCTTTGGGAGAATCAAAGAGTTCGGCTCTGAGACAAGGCCAAGGGATTGGGCACAGACTGGAGATTCAGGACAGGCACAAAAAGCTGGAGTAACTCAGCGAGTCAAGCGGCATCTCTGGAAAAAAGGAATAGGTGATGTTTCGGGTCGAGACCCTTCCTCAGATTCAAGACTCGGGAAATGGAAGACCAAGTGCCACACTGGCAGTGCAGGTTGGAGTGAAAGGTCAAAGGTGAAGTCTGAAAGTTTGGTGCTTACTGCAACAAAAAAGAAAGCCATTCAGCCCATTCAGGCCATGCCAGTTCCACAACAACAAAGCAATCTCATCAATCCCACTCCCCATTCTTCTTATTTCCCTGCATCCTTGCAACTCATCCTCTCTCTCCAACTCTCCTTTTATTCTTCTAGTACCTTTATACACTAAAGGATAAATTGCAGCAGCTAATTAACCCAACAGCACATCCTCGGCATGTGGGAGGATATCAGACCACTTGTCAAAATCCCATATGGTTATCAAGAAAACTTCAATTAAACAGTATGTAAATCAGCATCAAAGTCTCTGGAACTGTCAGGCACTGCACGATGAGGAACTTACCTTTCAGCAGAATCTGAAGAAGGGTCTCGACCCGAAACGTCGCCCATTCCTTCTCTCCTGAGATGCTGCCTGACCTGCTGAGTTACTCCAGCATTTTGTGAATAAATACCTTCGATTTGTACCAGCATCTGCAGTTATTTTCTTACACTTTCAGCAGAACCAAGTTAGAGCCTCATTATTGAATTGTCCTGAGTTCTCCCAGGTCTAATTTTGTTTAGTTTAGAGATACAGCGCAGAAACAGGCCCACCGAGTCCACGACGACCAGCGATCCCCGTACACTAATATTATCCTACACACACTAGCGACAATTTACAATTATACCAAGCCAATTAACCCTACAAACCTGTGCGTCTTTGGAGTGTGGGAGGAAACCGGAGATCCCAGAGAATCCCCATGCAGTCACGAGGAGCACGTACAAATTCTGCACAGTCAAGCACCTGTAGTGAGGATCAAACCCGGGTCTCTGGCACTGTAAGGCAACAGCTCTACAGCTGCGCCACCATGCCGCTCTTAAATCGACTTGAACTAAGTTCTCACTCAATTCCCTTAAATGAGTAAAGTGCAGGACATGATGTCAATCCATGTGTGGTAGACATGGTAATCATATCAGGCAATGAGGGTGAATCTCTCTGGAAAGTATACGTTGGATTTCTGAACTGATGCAAACTTATCCAGAGAAAAGTCTTGATTGCATATCACACCTGATGGTCATTTTGTAATTAATTAATGCTGAGAAATAACAAGGTTGTATGATTTAATTTCCAGGCTGCATTGTACCACCATTCCTGTATAGAAAATAATGATATATTAAGTGGCACCCATTTTGGTTAATGAGTAAGAATGCAAATTACTACACATGGTTAGCGATGTCAGATTCAATTAAAACGATAATTCTCATACACTTAATTTTCTCTTGTGCGGCTTTGTATGATAATGATGAATAGCCAGGTAGGTGTAAAACCTAACCTCAAAGCTAAACAGTTAAAAATGTCCATTATTCTATGCTGGGAACTAAACGCTTGGTTCAAAGGCTGAACAGCAATCATTTAATCAATGGAAATGTGAGAATATCACAATATCCATGTTAGATGCTTACTGCATTCCATTGCTAATCACCATTGGGTCTCACAAAGCTCAATGGGGATGGGACTAACAGACTTCAACACTATAGCAAATTGAATCATGTCTCATTTCCACTCACTAGTTTGTCATCACTCTCACATCAGCTGGAAGGTTTTAGGTTCAAGTCCCACTCCAGAGACTTGGAAGGAAACCCTATACTGACACTCCAGAACAGCACTAAGGGAGCACTGGTGTTGGAATATTGGCTTTAGGAATGAGATTCAAGTAAAGTCCCTGGCTCTGAAGCACTTTGCAATGTGTTGATACCATAAAAGGCACAATAAAAATATGTCTCTTTTCTTTGCTCAGAATCCTAGAAAATGTCAACATTGCAAGAAGTTACTGAGTGCTTGTGCTCCTGTCAACATTTCCTCTATAAGATAGACACAAAATGCTGGAGTAATTCAGCGGGCCAGACAGCATCTCTGGATAGAAGACGTTTCGGGTTGAGACCCTTCTTCAAACACTCAACCCGAAATGTCACCCATTTCTTCTCTCCAGAGATGCTGCCTGTCCCGCCCGCTGAGTTACCTCAGCATTTTGTCTCTCTTTGGTGTAAACCAGCATCTGCAGTTCCTTCCTAAACATTTCCTCTATGATATTTTCTATTCGAATAGTCATGCATTTCCCTTTTAAATTATTAGATTCAGCTGTCACCACTGTACCTGAGAGGGCATTGGTGAAAACTGTGCAAACTTACTCATTTAATCCTCTCCTTTCCATATTTAAGTTATTTTCCAAAATGCTTTCCATCCAGTTATTGGCACAGCAACTAGGTAGAACAGATATTTCCAATTTATCTGATTATCTCAAGATGTTGAAAATCTTAAGACATTGAACCCAGTTAATTAATCTCAAAGGCCCATTCTTGCATGGAGACTCCGTTTCTCCAAAAGCTCCTTATAACGAAAGGCTTTTATTCATGATATTACCTCTTTTGTCATCTCATCATATTCAGTAATACTGACAATCCCTCATAGGTTTGACAGCAAAACCTGAACATAACATGAACTACAATCTGACCAATGGTTTGTTTAGCTTCAGCATTTAAGGTATAAGTTTATATTCATATATTAAATTACAACTTCATTAAGATAGACACAAACTGCTGGAGTAACTCAGTGGGACAGGCACCATCTCTGGTGAGAAGGAATGGATGATATTTTGGATCGAGACCGGGTCGCGACACGAAACGTCACCCAGTCCTTCTCTCCAGAGATGCTGCCTGTCCTGCCTAGTTACTCCAGCATTTTGTATCTATCTTCGGTAAACCAGCATCTGGAGTTCCTTCCTACACCTTTATTAAATTTCCCTTTAATTTTAAGTGACTGACTTTTAGACCAGTAATTTCTGTTCTTTGTTATGTTTCGATATCTATGCATTTATCTAGCTATTTTTCCTCCAAAAATTATAACATTTAACATTTCTTCTACTTTAAATTTTAACTTTAATCTATCATCCTAAACCATTAACTTCAAACAGGTGATTGTTTTGTCTCATATTGGCATCGAGTTGGTTCCCCAATAATTTGCATGCAACCATTTAAGACAATTGGTAAAATAACGGCACGGAAGGTTTTAATACTGAAGGTGTAGGAAGGAACTGCACATGCTGGTTTAAACCGAAGATAGACACAAAATGCTGAAGTAACTCAGTGGGTCAGACAGCATCTCTGGAGAAAAGGAATAGGTGATGTTTTGGGTTGAGACCCTTGATCAGATTGCATAGAGGAGTAAATAAACTGCCCTGCAGTTACCCAGGCTTTACTGTTATAGAACTAGAGTACCATGAACAATTTTGGTCTCTTTATTTACTTGCCTTACAGGGATTATACAGGTTTATAAAACAGATTCCTGGAAAGGGGTTATCTCATGAGGATTCACTGAAGAGAATATAAACCCTAAGTATTAAAAGAGGGGATGATCCCATCAGATTGTGTATACATCTTAAGGTGCGGAACAGGGTAATTGCCAGGTGAACGTTGCCCCACAAAGAAAGGGTCACTAACCTAGAATGAGAGCCGCCCCTTTTATGGTTAAGATGGAGAGTCACAAGAGACAACTTTAAGTCTTTCGAACTGTCAATCTCCGATGATTTCAGATAGAAACTCACTAAGTTTATTCAAAACAGATCTATAAACATTTGTAGAAACAAAGAACTACAGATGATGGTTAATGCACAAAAGGACACAAGGTGCTGGAGTAAATCAGCAGGTCAGGCAGCATCTCTGGAGAACATGGATGGATGATGTTTCGGGTCAAGATCCTTCTTCTGATTGATTATGGGGGGTGGGGTGGGGTGAAGAAAGCTGGACAAGCTGAACCTCTTTCCACCTGCAAAGACTGCTGGGATCCCTGGATGGAGGCGAGTGTGAAGATATAGTGACAAGTGTTACATCTCCTGCAATTGCAAGGGAAAGTACCTGGGGAGGGGATGGTTTGGGTGGGAAGGGATGAGTGAATCAAAGAGTTGTGGAGGGAGCAGTCTCTGCGGAAGACAGAAAGGAGTGGAGATGGGAAGATGAGACTAGTGGTGGGATCACATTGGAGGTGATGGAAATGTCAGAGTGTGATGTGGTGTATGCAGAGGCTGGTGGGGTGAAGAGTGAAGACCAAGGAAACACTATCCTTGTTCCGTTCCATCTTGGGGGAGGAGAGAACTATGGGACACAGAGGAGACGTGGGCAATAGATCAATCTGCAACACAAGGGCGAACATCATGTTTGTGAAAGAAAGAGGACATCTCGAATGTCCTAGAAACGAAAGTTTAATTTTGGGAGCAGATTCAGCAGATATGGAGGAATTGAGAGTAAAGAATGGCATCTTTGGGAGAAAGTGGAGTCCAGATAACTGTGGTAGTCGGTATGTTTATAATAGATGTCAATTGATGGTCTGTCCCCTGTAATGGAGAGGGGAGAAAGATATCAGAAATGAAAAAAAGTAAACATTTATTTACTAATTAAATCAAGGGTTATGGCAGTAACATGGAATGTGAAGGTGGAGTAAAACATCTTACCGAAAGGTGAAAGCAGTTTGAAAAGTTCAATGACTTACTCCTCCCATTTCTTACATTATTTTCAAATCTGTCTGGGTAGCTGCTGATTGCTAGTTTCTTTCTACTTTTTCCACTAGGAACTGTATTTAGAACCACAGATATTTATTTGATTGCTCTCAGCAATCTGGATCTCATGTAAACTACATTAGCGTCTTAAAACACTAACTGTTTATTGTTATAAAATGTACTAAAAAGGAACTGCTGATGCTTGTTATACCAAAGATAGACACAAAATGCTGGAGTAACTCAGCATCTCTGGAGAATATGGATATGTGTCATTTTGGGTCGGGACCCCTCTTCAGACTGATTGGATTAAAAAGTTTGAAGAAGGGTCTCCACTCAAATCGTCACCCATTCCTTCTCTCCAGAGATGCTGCCTGTCCCACTGAGTTACTCCAGCGTTTTGTGTCTATCTTCACCAGAGATGTCACCTGGCTCGCTGAATTACTCCAGAATTTAGTGTCTAATTTTGTATTGTTGCTTTCTTAACTTTAGTTGGTTTGTCCCAATGTTGGGGGAGTCCAGAACAAGGGGCCACAGTTTAAGAATAAGGGGTAGGCCATTTAGAACGGAGATGAGGAAGAACTTTTTCAGTCAGAGAGTGGTGAAGGTGTGGAATTCTCTGCCTCAGAAGGCAGTGGAGGCCAGTTCGTTGGATGCTTTCAAGAGAGAGCTGGATAGAGCTCTTAAGGATAGCGGAGTGAGGGGGTATGGGGAGAAGGCAGGAACGGGATACTGATTGAGAGTGATCAGCCATGATTGCATTGAATGGCGGTGCTGGCTCGAAGGGCTGAATGGCCTACTCCTGCACCTATTGTCTATTGTCTATTGTCTATTGTCTAACTGCCACATCTCTTGGACCCCATCACCTTTCTCTATGAAAACTGTGGAGACATACTCATTTAGCGTCTTTGCCATTCCTTCATCTCCCACAAGGAAATTTCTTGTCACGAGTCAAGAGTGTGTGATTGTCATATGCACTGGGACCAGAATAATTAAATTCTTAGTTTTATAGGCACAATAACACAGCAACACATTAAATTAATATGCACTAACAATAAAATGATAAATGATCAGTTACACCGCATTATCAGGCCATTATAGTGTAAGCCAAATCTGGACTCTGATCATCAAAAACTGTTTATTTAGTGCACTCAAAAATCCTTTGGAATTTTCCCTTTTCTTATCTTCCAGCATTTTATTTTACCTCTACCTTTTCTACATGTTTTAGAGAATATAGTATCTGCTGAACTCTTCTATGGAAAGACACAAAATGATGGAGTAACTCAGTTGGTCAGGCAGCATCCCTGGAGAACATGGATAGGTGACGTTTCTGATCAGTATCTTCCTTCACTATAGAATAGTACTGTTCTACAGTTGATTCTACTTGCTTTAGAGGCACGAGAGACTACAGAAGCTGGAATCCTGAGGAAAAAAATAAACTGCTGGAGGAACACAGCATGTAAGACAGCATCTGTGGATGGAAATGGACAGACATTGATTCAGGTCTGGACCCAGGTCAGCATTGGTCTGAAGAAGTGTCCTGACTCAAAATATCATCCGTTCTTTTCCATCCCCAGATGCCTGACCCGCTGAGTTCATCCAGTAGTTAAATTTTTTTTTGCTTTATTTGAAATTCCATTTCTTTGGAACACCTACATATATTTTTAATTTATTTTCTTCACTTATTTATTACAACAAAGAAGGTGTTTATTTGGTCACCAGGTACATGTTGGGCCTTTCAGTAGAGCAATGTCATCTGTCCCATTCTCCCTCTCTTATTTCCTTATCGCCCTGCAACTTATTCACTCATGCATGTCTATCCGCTCCTTTTTGATTCTTTTTGCTTCTTGCCTGCACTAGGACCAGCTTGCAGGAGCTAATTAACCTGTGTGCCCCTGCATAAACCAATATGGTCAAGAGGAGAACTTGTAAACTCCATGCAGCCAGCACCCAAGGTCAGGATCGAATGCAGGTCCCTGTAGCAGCACTAATTTCCTATCAGGCAAAGAGCTACTAACGTTGCTGTCCTTTTATCCCCTAACTACCCAAATCAGTAGTGAAAAAATGCCATTGTTTCTCTCCAAGTTTTTAATTTATCCGAAATAAAATGCATGTAATCAAATCATTAAACATTGCCTGCAGTTGTTCTTACTAGACTAAAGAACATTCGAGTTGACAAATGATCACCCTCTGGTATAAGCCAAAGCAACAAACAGCCAGAGAAGACACATCCATAGTCTGTCGATACTGCAATAAGCCCACAATGTAGGTTTCCTAAGAAAGTGTTTTATGATGTCTGATAAATGTTTTATTCTAACAATATACAGTATACTGTATATGTTTGACTTTGTGCATTTTAGAACTATTGCTTTTCTTTGAGAAGCATTTGCTTTGGATTGTGATCCCGTGCATTTTTTGAAGTTTATCATCATTTTGAAAAACGTGCCAATAATCTTGTTGTATAATTTTCCAAATTAATCAAGGCAAAACTATTTAGGTACTGTGTTTATTGCAAACCTTAAAATTAAACAAACTCGTTTGTAAAAATATAATGTTATGCCTTTATACGTTGGTAATTCTGAAAACAAAACACAGGCATTTCAATTAAATGCTTAATTTGTGCAGCTTTAAGAATTCAATATGACTTATGAGATGCCCAGGCCTTGGAGGCAGTAGCACATGAACATACATTTCTGAGTGAGGAAGAGAAAAATGACCTCTTGAGTCGATCAGGGCTTCTATTCTGAATTATGTCAATAAATGGCTCACAAAATACCATTTGCTCTAAAATAATTCATTCCATTACTGCCCGCAAACTAAATAATAATGACACTCGAATCTCAGATATGGTCCTGGAGGGTGAAAATGGTTATCCTGATGTGAATAGTAATGTAATTTAAGATAACAAAGTGTCCCATTGGATTAGAATGGTGCACGCTAGCCTTTGTTCTTTTACCAAATATCTAAAGTAAGAAGAAAACCTTAGAAGTTGGTCGTTATTTGGGAAGTGTCAGAATTTATTCCGAAATCCTTTTGTTTATAAATCATAGGAATTGTATTCATCTCACGGTTTCTTTTGTTCTAGAAGATTGTGTACTGGGCAAATGGATGATGGGAAATTATACTTGTCCCTGGGATAAAGTAAGATTATTAAAAGTATAGATACCTAATGCGAGGACATTTCTCATTTTATGCTGAATATTACAACATTTATGTCCTGGTGGAATTATTCACTGTAATGGTATTGTGGGATAATTGTTGCAGATGTTGCAGATTCACATTATTTGTGCAATACTACCAGGGATGAACAAAAAGCCTGAAAAATGAGCAGATATTGAAACATTCCCGCTGGTACAATAAAAAAAAATGATGGACTGATTATCATAATTTAGATACTGAAGAAAGGAAATGAAAACTCCACATACAAAAATTATACCTAGAACAAATCCCCCTCCGTGACTCCGTTTGAAAACCTTTTCAGTCACAACAGACTTTAATTTGGATTTACTTATAATGAGAGAAAAGAATAAAATTTAAAAAAAGACTGCATATGCTGGAAATTTAAATATTAGCAGAAAAATGCTAGAAATACTCGTGATCGGTTAGTGATGAGGAAAGACACTTGGCCCATCTTAGTGCTTCCTTCCAGAAGCTCCATCATTTTCATCGTCCAACTGTTTGTTAAATAGTTTATGTTTTTAGTTCGTCATTTAGGGCAGCACGGTGGCGCAGCGTTGGAGTTGCTGCTTTAGAGAGTTTTCAGCTCCAGGGACCCGGGTTCGAACTCGACCACGGGTGCAGTCTGTATGGAAGTTTGTACATTCTCCCCGTGACTTGCGTGGGTTTTCTGCGAGATCTTCGGTTTCCTTCCACATTCCAAAGACATACACCTTTGTAAGTTAATTGGCTTGGTATAAGTGTAAATTATCCCTAGTGTGTGTTAATGTGCTGGGATCATTGTTTGGTGTGGACTCGGTGGGCCCAAGGGCCTGTATCTCTATACAAAACTAAACTAAACTAAACTTCCTCAGAGCACTTTACATGCAGTTCAGTGATTACTTGAAGAATTTACCAGTGTGTCCCTGAATTATCTTTCTCCTATGTACCCAGTTCTACACTTGTTATTGAAGTTAAGGAATTATCATTGTTTGTTTCCTGTACAATTTCTTTTACTAAGAAAATTTCCTTCTGATTATTTCTCTAATTCCTCTCTGCAGGTTAAAAATGTCAAGGCTTCTTATTTTTCTTTACAATGCAGATCAGGCACTAAAGACCAACATCATCGTTCTTCTCTACTAGCCTTCAGTGCTTTATTTTCTCTTCTGATTTATGGAGACCAGAGCACTGGTAACTATAAAACATTGTGATCTACGTGTATATTCTGCTTTGGCTATTTGGTTCAACAGTCTATTGCTCACTTGCTTTGATTGGAAATATTTAGTATTAAGTTTACTGAGACACCAATGTTTATTTCAAGTTTATGTTTACGTTGTTACCAGATTTTTCATGAATACCATTTATTCATTTTGTCTAGTTACCCCTCTTCCAAATTACTCATACCATTGATTGTGACACATCAGGATTATGCTAGTGGACACAGGTGTTAGACGGACTAACATTATGTTTTCTTAGAACTTGTACATATAATGATGGACTGAGTCCATTCAGTCCCTCAGGTCCATGCCAACTCCTAGGGGAGCAATTCCATTAACGATATTCACCCCCTCCTCATAAGACCATAAGGCATAGGAGCAGAATTCAGTCATTCAGTCCATCAAGTCTAGTCTGTCATTTGGTTATGAGTAATTGATATTCCCCTCTCAAATCCATTCTTCTGCCTTCTTACCATGACCATTGACACCCTTTCAAATCAATCTCCACTTTAAAAATAACTAGTGATGGTCTCCACAGCCGTCTGTAGCAATGAATTCCACAGATTCAGCATTCTGGCTAAATAAATTCCTCCTCATTTCCATTCTAAAGGTACATTCTTTTATTCTGAGGCTATGCTCTCTGGTTCTAGACTCTCCCATGACTGAAAACATTCTCCACACATCCACTCTATCTAGGCCTTTCATTATTCAATAGGTTTCAATGAGACCCCCCTCCCCTCACCCTTCTAAACTCTAGCAGCTATCAAATGCTCCTCATATGATGATTCTCGTAAACTTCTGGACTCTCTCCAATGCCAGCACATCCTTCCTCAGATATGGGACCCAAAACTACTCACAATATTCCAAATGTGGCTTGACCTGTGACATATAAAGCCTCACCTATTTCCCTTGAATCCTACAACTTATTCATTTGCATATGCCCATCAATTCCCTTCTGATTCTTTTTGCCATGAGTGTTTCAGAGGGATAATTTACAGGAGCCATTTAACGTACCAGAACGTCTTTAGAATGTGGAGGAAACCAGAGGATCGAGAGGAAACCCATCTAGCCACAGAGAACATGCGCCAACTCTGTAAACAACACCTCAATTCAGGATCAAACCTGGGCTTCCGAAACTACTCCTTTCTTCTTTTGAATGGAAGATTTCTTCTGCCAGTACTTGGCCAGACGTTATATCCCGGATAAACAATAGACTGCAAATGCTGGAATCTTGAGCAACACGCTGATTGTGGGAGGAACTCAATATGTAAGGCAGTGCCTGTGGAGGCAAATGGATAGAAGACATTTTGGATCAGAATCTTCATCTCGTTTTTTAAATCTTGGATATTTGAAATGAAAAAAGCATTGTAGTATGGCCAAAATGTGGAGGTGGGTGGGAAGGGTACATTTTTGAACAAAATGGAAGTTATAAGGTATTTTGGGATAAAGCATTAACAGTGAGCAAGTGAAGTTGATATGAGTTTTCTGTTACTTACAGTCTCCTACCAATATTAGTCTCTGATTCTGCGATGGTTGGGCATGAGCCTGCAGTCTCCTCAAAATAAGTGACAATGTAGGCTGTTTACAATCTGTGCTTGTGAGAATCCTTGGCCAGAAAGGTAGAACAAAGAGCATCAGTGAGTATGGCTGATATGTTACTATGGTTGAATCACTGGAAATGTGTGTGTGTGCATGAGTGTGTGTGTGTGTGTGTGCGCGCGCGCGCGCGCGTGTGTGTGTGTGTGTGTGTGTGTGTGTGTGTGTGTGTGTGTGCGCGTATGTGTGCGTATGTGTGCGTATGAGTGTGGGTATGTGTGTGTGTGAGTGCATGCATGCAGAGGTAAAGCAAAGAGCACCAGTGAGTATGGCTGATATGCTCACCATGGTTGAATCACTGTGTGTGTGCGTGTATGTGTGTGCGTGCGTGCGTGCGTGTGTGTGTGTGTGTGTGTGCGCATGTGTGCATGCATGCGTGTATGCAATGTGTATGCATGTGTACACCTCTCAGATTTCCATCCCATCCTCAGATTCTCGGGGTTGGCATCGATGACATAGCTGACTGCTTCCATGTTTTGCCAGTGCTATCATAATAACCTCCAGCAGTGGTTGGATCTGGTGTTCCCCTCACCTCTAATCAATGTAGTTGTGACTTTAATTAACATTGGTCAGTTTCAGCAGATGCATGGAATTCCTAAATTTACTCATGGTGCACTAATGAGCTGAACATCATGAATGGTGCCTCTTAAGGCACACAAGCTCTTTCTTTGGATGTGGCAGGGAAAATCATACACGTGCACCATGAGAAATATACTGGTGCTCACTTTGTGCCATTTGAGTGCAAAGTTTTAAGGGCTATTGAATTTCCTGTTGACTTTTTCTACTCTGCAGCACATTTCCGGGACCACACAATGCAGTTTGTATCACAGCACAGAAAACCTGCAGGTATGCGAGTGTAAAGGAGTAATTCTCAAGTGTAGTTCTTAGGAGATAGATGCATCAAGAGAAAGAGTTGGCAAAATCGTTGTGGATCGCTGTAGAGTATGCCTCACGGGAGATGAATTACATTGGTCCTGGGTGAGGAATAACTTTGATAACAGAACAGCAGACAAGGTGAAGGGTGCCTGTGATCAATGAGTAGCTCAACAGCCACTGTTGGTGCTTCAGACGTTCACTGATAACCTCATTCAGTGAAGACCAGCACAGAGCACAAAAGTGAACCAACATCAGCATTCCTAAACTCCTTCAGCAACCTTGTTTCCATTGCGTAGAAATTCACTGTAAAGCAATTCATTTTGTGCATGTGCTTAGAAGTTCAAAAAGGCAATAAATAAAACAGATTTCGGAAGAGTTGAGGAGGCTTTGTGCAATTATTGTGATAATGTTGAATGTGTGTTGTGTACGGATATGATGAGCAACTGTGACATGTGTTAAATCATGTAAATCTGATCTGTTGAATTCTTCCTGAAAGCAACCCTGATAGATTTTGAAAGATAATCATATTGTATGAATTTTTATGCATCAATCTCACACAAGGTCCACACTAAATTAGAATTTTTATTTTAAACCTCCTGGAAATACACAGTTCAGAAGTTCTGTTTGGGCTTTGAAAACAAGTTGGGCTGAAATTTTCCTCCTGTTTATTGCTTATAATTGGAAAAAGTGCAAAATGAACTGCTATGGCCCACCCCTTGCTGAACCTCAATTGCTATCTCCTTGATATGACATGCCTACTGGCCATCCCTAAACCCTCTGAAGGTGACAGTCAGGAGGTCGGAGCGGGGTGATGGTTGATCCAGGTTTCTCTTCAAGCAGGTAGACACAAAGTGCTGGAGTAATTCAATGGGTTAGGCAGCATCTCTGGAGAGAAAGGCAGGGTGATGTTTTGGCTGGGGACCCTTCTTTGGACCCTGTATTTTGTGCTCTTCAAGCAATCATTACTTCTTTGGAGTTTGTCAAAAACAACCAATTCAAAGGTGCAAGGTAGAAGGTAAATATTGAAACCATTGCGTAAATATGGATGGAAGAATTCTTCGTGTAATTTTATGTAGCAATATTGTGCTTGGCCATGAAGGTAGACACAAAATGCTGGAGTAACTCAGCGGGTCATGCAGCATCTCAGGAGAGAAGGAATGGGTGACGTTTTGGGTCAAGACCCTTCTTCAGACTGTGTGCTTGCCCACAGTAAGCTTCTTTCTGTAAACCTGTAAATAAATTTTTTCAGAGCATGAATAAATTTTATAACCTGTTCAGAACAATGGAAAACTTTCACAGGTGCCTTTATGATCTTAATATATGTGCAGTTGGTGAATTCTAAACTCAACTGTTCACAAATTGAGTTGGCTTTTCATTTATGAGAACCATTTAATTCTTTTTCTTTTTCTGTCTACTTGGACATTTCATTTCCCCTGGGAATAAGGTTCTACCAGTGTCAATCTATGGTCAGACATACAGGTATGATGTTACAGCTCTCAGCCATGTTAGCTCGGCTGAAGCTTTTCTGTAAATGAAGAGAAACCTAACCTGTCATTGCTGTAGCAACACAGATCAAACCTGTAGCCTGTCACATCTAGAATATTAACCTCAATTCTTGTACGTCCATTGTGGAGTGCAGTGGACATTCTGTGTCGTTCTGTAATGGAAACGACACAAGAAAACTGTGGGATGCAGTTTTTTTCCCATCGGTAGGTGGGTGAGTGAAATTATATGCAGTCATTAGCCAGTTCAGTATTGGAAGTAAATTAACAAATAAAGCTGAGATGGGCTTTAACCCATTAAACATTGAAATAAAAGTAAAATAGACATTAACTTGGGGGGAGGGGGGGGGGGGGGGGGGTGGAAAGCAAAACTGGGAAAGTCTTATTTAAAACATTCAGTAAATAAATGTCACAACTTGTTACTTAAAATCTGGCCACATACTTTTACAGAATCAAATTCTATTTTCTTGAATTTAAACTGATGACAATTGTCAAAAATGAAGATGCTACATGTTTTTTAACTAAACCAAGTTGTACTGGGAGCAATACGAGTGCCATTTTGAGGAAATGCTTTGCCTCTGCCTTTATGATGTTGTCAATGGTGACTAATTCGCCATCTCGCTGTAAAGCACAAAGGGATGTTGATCTGTTGAAATTAAATCTATATTTGATGCTGCACTTTACTCATATCAAGCTCTGAATCTGAATTTCCTTTTCTTCAGGTTTTGAATACAGTAATATATTAAAAAAAATAAGTGGGCAGCACTGTAGGAACAAAAATTTCTGGGTGCAGTTGCTGCTAATGACAGTCAATGTCTGAAATAATGCAAACTGCGTAAATTCTAAAATCCTTCAGTGGATCCAGCTTAAATTTGTTTCGATTTAGATAAAACAATGAAGCTGATAGTTAAAGTAAAACACTTCGTACGCTGTATTTAGTTTGGTGTGAGTTAATGGAAAAAATGTCATTTCAGACTGTATGTGTGCTCAGCTGTTCAAATCCCATTTAAATATTTTCACTTCAGGATGCAGAGTAGTACAACCTAATTATGTAAATTATATTCTAATATGGCAGCCAGTGAACCTAATTATGTAAATTATATTCTAATATGGCAGCCAGTGAACTCAGATGATACTCATTTCAAACCAGTTAGAAAAAGCTCTGCCATTTCTTTCTTTTGCTTCATTGTTAGAAATTAAGTTCTTCTGGGAAAGAAAGCATCACATTTCAAGTGGCCATATTTGGATTGAAATTCTGACCTATTGTTGATTACATAAATATAAAATATCAGTTAACATTATTCAAAACATGCTGTCTCCAGTGTATTACAAATTAACTTTAGGTTTTAATCTCTCAATTGTCAGTCACTTTGTTTGGGTATTTTATTTGCTTGTATACACCGCGTCTCAGGTAAGACATCAAGAATGGTTTTTTTCAAAAAAGGCTGACTGGGTTATTTTTTACAAACAATAGCTTAGAAAAGGAAGAAAACTCCCTAAGATGGTTAGAATTAAACTCCAATTTCTCGGTAAGTTTAGTCAAAGAAAAGTTTAGTTATGTACATCAGGAATTTGATTGCAGGGCTCCTAAAAATTACCTAAACAACAACAGGAGACTTTAAATGACCCCAGCACTCCTAAATTACATAAATTCCTGAATGAATCCTTTTGTCTGGCTTTAGATTTGTTGTCTTGTTATCACTCTAGTGCTGGAGTGGGTAATCTAGATATTTTTAGGAACAAATACTAAGTAGAATTTAATCACCCAAGGATTTTTCTCTGAAAAAAAATCAATGTCAAACATGGACATTTAAAAATAAACAGTTAAAAAATTTAATGAAGAGTTTAGAGATGATTTAAACAATCACGGTTGAGGGAATATGAAGATGAGTCAAGAATTATAAACCTAAACAGTAGCCAGTTTTCCAATATATCTATTCACCTCAGTGCAATTAATTTCTTGTGATGCAGCATTATATACCATCATCTGACTTTTGCAACAACCTTGCATCATTCTAGTGGGAGAGAAATTGTTAGAGGGTGGTGATGAGTTTTAAAATGAGCAATACTACAGGAAACAGAGCTTTATTTCTGCATTATGAGGGAGTGCATTTTCAAGATATATTTTGCCAGATGCTGCAAATGCAGCTGACTGTAATAAAGCTGAGAATGTCCCAACCAATCATTTCACTCCCAAGCAAAATGCAACATACAAACTGGTCATATTTCAATGAGCTGAATCCATGGAAGCTACTTCTGTGATTTAAAAAGAAACTATTCTGGACATAATTCTTGCCCACAGAACTGGTCACACCCCTAATCACAGTAAAGAGTTGTCATTCATTCCATTCATCCACAGTGCTTTGACATATTTAAAACCCTTACATTTACCAACTCACTAATACTGTACACAAATGCAAAAATAAAATATTCTGTATAGGTTTTTTTTTAACACAATTTCACCAGTTTGAAGAAGGGTCTTGACCAGAAATGTCACCTATAACATGTTCTGCAGAGATGCTGCCTGATCTACTGTTACTCCAGCCCTTTGTGTCTTTTTTCATTTTCAAGTTAGAGAAGTCAATGTTCATACCGCTGGGGTGTAAGCTACCCAAGCAAACCATGAGGTACAGTTCCTCCAATTTGCCCAAGCGAAATATGAGGCGCTTTTCCTCCAATTTGGATCGTTGTAGCTTCTTCAAGTAATGTGATATATATACTCACTCTCTACTTAAGATTACATTTTTGCTATGATGGCTTATTTTGGTACTAATAGGTCAGTAGAGGACTGAGGACTGGCAGTTTTGGAGGACTTTGAGGCCATTTAACATAGTCTCAGGGCATCAAGAGCTGACACACAGGTAAATGTGAACTGTTGGCATATCTGTGTGATGAGTGGTAATTCTGCCTTTACCTATCTGATTGGCAATTTACGAACTGTAATCCCCAAGTCACAGTAAATACATTGGTAAAGAGTCAGCACTGATTTGTGAGTGTCTGTTCCAATGATATGATCATTAACTATCAATATGAAAGTGATAATCCTCCTCACAACTCGTCTGGACATCCAGGTCCAAATACTTTTACATCGTTATTTTGCAGAGAGCCAAGAGCAGTCAATATTTTACACCCAAGCAAAATACACAGAAGGATACTTCACTGTAAGCAATCATACAGTGTTTAGGCAGAAATCAATAGCACAAGTTGAAAGCAGACCACCGGCAGTTCTAGCTGGTTCTCCTGGAGCTATCTGTCATTGTGGATGTTGTTATTCTATACAGCAAGCCAATACTGTTTGCAGTGAGTTACAGGGTGGAGTGACATCCTTTGTCCACACAGGCATCAAAGGAGAGTTGATACAAGTGTTGTCCTCAGAACCATGGTCTGGGCCCTAGAACGTGGAGGGAAGAAATAACAAGCTATAATAAGCCAGCACCGTGTTGAAGAACACACACTGAACATGAAAACGCAACTCCTGGAAACCATTGGGACAATTTCGGACAGACAAGCACCATGGCACAGCAGTAGCACTGCTGTCTTACAGCGCCAGAGACCCTGGTTGGATCCTGACAGCAGGTGCTGTCTGTACGTGGTTTGTTGGAGTTTGTACGGTCTCCCTGTGAGCATATGGGCTTTCCCCGGGTGCTCCAGTTTCCTCCCACATTCCAAAGACATTTACGTTTGTAAGTTAATTGGCTTTGGTAAAAGATTGTAAATTGTCCCTAGTGTGTGTAGGATAGTACTACAGTGCAGGATCGCTAGGCAGCGCAGACTCAGTGGGCCGAAAGGCCTGTTTCCATGCTGCATCTCTAAACTAAACTAAACTAAACTAAACTAAACTAAACTAAATATATATGGGGCAGATGTACAGTTAATGTATCAGGGAAACGCTTACTGTCCAGTCCCTGCCTGTAGAAATGAATTGTCCCAGCTGGGCTGAGGTTTAGGCAAAAATATCAATCATATTTACTGATTGTAGACCGACAAGGTCCTTTGAACCTTAGTGACATTTAACAGCCCATGGCATGTATTGACACATATACGTAAGCACTTTTTGCAGTAACACATGGGTGTTGTAGGATGGATATTCAAGAAATAAATAAATATTTTGTATTCATTTAAAAATAAAAATAAGATTTTCTTTAATAGGTTATAATGAAGAGGAGTGGCCTTTGGCTCCCAAGTAAGTCTGAGCTTCTGTTCCTCTGACCTGCGCCCATCCCAATCAGGTAGTGACTCAGATCCAGATGATACATCTTGGTGCAGCCCCTGGTACAGTTCTGACCTTGTAAAGGTGAACTGTTTGGGTACAAATTTGATAGGGCAGCTGTTAACATATTTTTTTCTCCCACTCTTCATAGTTATCCATGAATCCTTAAAAATGAGAGACTTAGAAATTCTGATGCACGCAAAAGGGGGAGCTCAAGGCGCCAGGCAGACGAGGGCTCTGTCCGAGCCGACTGTCTGCCCCTTTTCCAGGGTTATGTCCGACCCCGTGTGCCCCTTGAAAAAGACCATGTGATGTGCATGGGCACAATGGAGGGATTCCGGGACCGCTGGGCACCACGGGGGATTGGCTGTATCCTAGATCAGCATTGTAATATAGTAGTTTGATGTTTAATAGTAAGGAATACTTGTCAATTTTGTAAGATGGTGGTGGGTGTTTTGGTATTGTTTGTTGTGTATTGTAAATAATTGAAAAAAATTAGTTCAGGGGAGCTCATGGTTACCCCTGCTGCACAGTTCCGTCACTTCAGTGTATTGACTTTCTTAAGGAAGCAAGGGACCATCTGAGAGTAATGAACGAGGTTGAGTTCTGGATACTCAGGCATTGAACACCATGCTGTTGTTGTGAGAGTGGGGAATGAGGGATTGGAGCTACATTAATAGGAAAGAATTGGCCTGATAATTGGTTGAGTTCTATGACGGGAAGCAAACGGATCCAGGCTGATAATTTGGTGCAGCATTGAGATAATTGCGGGGTTCTCTAGAGGTTGAGATCCTGTTCAGGCCCAGGAAGAGTGTTCAGGAGACTGGAGAATTGAGCGGTTTCATTTTGACCTGGGCTTTGGTTGGGGCAAGGGTGGTGTGAGAAGTAAATGGCAGTTACATCAGGGCAGCAAATGGAATATTTAGGTGGTGCTATAGTGTGGATTAGAGTGATAGTCAAGAATTGGTCCCTGTTTGCATGCGTTTAAAATAATTTCACCATTGTCAGTGGAAGTCCTGCCAATTGACAAATTAGACTGTGAACTTTGTGCACTTTAAGCATTTTAAATCAGTATGGTGATATTTCTTCGGCATCATTTGCACTTGTGATGAGATATCAATATATGTAATATATCACTTCTTAATATTTAAAATTGCTGGAAAAATGTGCAATCTGTAACCCAGTTTTTTTTACTCACAGTGAACCAAGGACCATTAATGCATGGGGATGAAGAAAAGCTGACTTAATGATTTGTTGAAGGTATTTGACAATGTGAGAATTTCATTCCAAAAAGTTTGGAAACCATTGAGTTAGCGAATGGAAACAAATGTGTGATTGGATGGGGAGGTAAGGGAGGATGTTTTTAACATGCCCAAACTAAGCAGGTCTCTCCTCTTCTGTGCTTACCCTTCTCTCCAAGGCAGCCTTCTGTTTACTGATGTAAGCTGCTCTTTAAGATGCTGATCTACTTCCCATGGATTTTTTTTGGCGATGACATGGCAGCTTCAATCTCTCCAAAGAGATGTCATTATCAAGAGTCTGCCAAGGCACTGTTCTTGAATCTGGTGGTGCATGCTTTCCAGCTTTTGAATCTTCTGCCTGTGAGGAGAGGGAAGAAGAGAAAATGACCAAGGTGTGAATGGACCTTCATTATCTTGGCTGCTTTCCTGAGGCAGCATAAAGAGAAGGCAAGGCCAATAATGTTGTGGGAGGCTGATTTGATTGATGGGTTGGGCTGCATTCACAACTATCAGCAATTTCTTGTGGTCTTGGGCAGAGCAGTTACTAAACTAAGCTGTGATACATCCAGAGAGGATGCTTTCTATGGTACATCTGTGGAAATTGTTAAGAGTCATTGGAGCCATGCCAAATTTCTTTGGCTGGTAGCACTGAGATACCAATGAACAATGAGTATATGGCCAGGATGGTGTGAGTCTTTGATGATATTAGCTGCCATTTGAGGCAGAGCCTCCTTTAGATCCTTTTGAATGTGGGGAGGTCAGTCTGTGTCAGTTATCTACAGCCTCTTTTCTTCTTGGGCATTCAAGTTACCAAATAGGTTGTGATACAACCACTGAGTAAGCTCAACACTGTACGCCTATAGAAATCCAAAAGAGTATCTAGTGATAGACTGAATCTCCCCAAGTCATCTAAGGAAGTAGAGGTGTTGATGAGCTTATGGTTGCATCAATCGGCTGGGCCCAGGACAAATCTCAGAGATATGTACATCCAGGAACTTGAAGATGTTTACCCTTCATAAATCACAAAATTGCTCAAGACAACATCTCCAAAGCCCCGCCATTTTATGATTCTACAAGAATCTTCCAACTGCAGGCTATCTTGCAACTGATTCCGCACTTTACTTATTATGTATTATTAGATAAATGTGTATCCGCAGATAATTAGAGGGCTGAATTGCCCCAATACAAGGCCTCTGCAACCAGATGATTGCATTTATACAGGACTGCTATAAAGAGTATTGATCTCCTCCTGTAAAATATGGGCTTGGCCTAACAAGTGCCAGGAAGTAGACCATTAGCGGGTTGGAACTGTCATAGATTTTATTTATAAATGGATATATTATGACTAAAATAACTTTATCAGCTCTGTGGTTTTTCACGAGAAAATAACTTACCAGTTGGAATTTAAAATGGATTCTTACGTTGAGTTTTGTGTTCTGTTTTGCAAGCTTGAACTTACCGCTTTACAGATCTATTTTTGTGACTTAATCATTTAGTTGACATGACCCGGTAAAGAAATTATTTGATACTCTGCCCTGGTATAATATGAATGCTCAGTACTATCATATTTTGGCTATAATATGTTAAAATTAGTTATAACACATTTATTGCATGAGTTCTTTGAAGGATAGTTGTACTCTTGTTATTCTGCTGAACATAAGAATATAAATAGGAAATTTGGTTTTAAAGTTTTGATTTAGTAAATCACATTTCAAAAATTCTATCATCGACCAACTTCTTCTGTGGAGACATCAAACTTAGATGAGGTAATTTTTAATTGTTTGTTGCTGGTGTATAATAGGTAATATTAAACTGGCTGCACAATTTCCCTTTACACTGTTTCAAAGTCAAACATTCATATAATGTGCACTCAGGTTCATCTTATATGATAGTCTAAAGGTAAAATTGCCTCAATATTGTTTTACGGTAAGTAAAATCTTCTTTTGGCATATCTGTGATTCAGGTCAGGTGCTCCTGCAAAGTGAATCAAATAAAGCTGAAAATTCATATCCAAGAGTGAGGATTCAGTTGCCTCCATTGTCCATTAAACCAGGAATTAGCATAATAAATAACATGATCTATTTTTATGTTAACTTCTAATGTACACCTACCCTAGCCACTAAGCGCCTGTTGCACCTCCAGTAAGACTGCCATCCATTCTTTGATGTGACACAGACATAGACACCAAGTGCTGGAGTAACTCATTGGGTCAGGGAGCATTAATGGAGAACTTGTATAGGCAATGTTTTCAAATTGATTGTAGCAGCGGGGAGAAAGCCGGATAAGACTTGGGAGTGGGACAAAGCCTGGCTTTTGACACTTGCCAGGCTTTGTCTCCCCCACCACCTCTTTTCCAGCATTCCCCCCTCCCTACTACAATCAGCCTGAAGAAGGGGTCTGACCCAAAACATCGTCCATCCATGCTTCTCCAGTGATGCTGCCTGATCCACTGAGTTACTCCAGCCCTTAGTAAACCAGCATCTGCAGTTCCTTACGTCTACTGTGACACAGACATCTTCAGCACCAGAAATGAAAGGAGGCACTGCTTAGCTTTGAGTGTTGAGAGGTAACAGAGGGATGAGCAGCTGACGAAAAAAAATACAGGTCATTGTGCAGGGTGTGAGATGGAAGTACAACGGAAGTTAATACGTGAATTAACTTTGTGTAGAAACGAGGAACTGCAGATGCTGGTTTACACAAAAGGACACAAAGTGCGAGAGTAACTCAGCAGGTCAGGCAGTATCTCTGGAGAACATGAATAGTTGACATTTTAGGTCAGGACCCTACTTTGTGTAATTATACTGGATATATCTACTATAATGCAAAAGTTGGCCATTTGACCCGTTGACACTATCTCAGTTCCAAGCAGCATAATCACTCCTGTCCAATTCCCCCCTTGTATCACATTTCCCCAATCCCCCCCCCTTCACTTTCAATGGTTAAATGGTTCTTTATTATCACTTAATTAGCACAGTGAAATTCTTGCACAGGCCGCCATATTTTGGTGCCATTTACAAATCACATGCCGGATGTACTGGGGCACCCGTGATTCAGGTAAACCCCATGCTGCTGCTGGGACTCCTCATACGTTTACGTATTCAAAGGAGAACAATGATCTTGTAGCATCCTTGCAAGTTATTGTGTAGTAGGGGTCTGTCATCATCAAATATTTTACATAAGATATCGAAGCATGGATGGTCCATCAGCCCCTCATGCCCACTCCACCATTCGATAAGTTTGAAGCTGATCTTTTACCTGAGTATCAGTTCCACACACTAACACCATAACCCCAGATCTGTCAGCCAGCCTCTGTCTTGAATATACATGAGCCTTCACTGCCCTCTTTAATTTGTGAATTCCAAAGATTCTCTCCACTAGGGGTGAAGAAATTGTATGACTTCAGTAAAAGGTGTGGTGTGGGGAAGATGGCAGAAGGTGTGGGATAAGTTTGCAGATGACTCTAAACTGGGTGGTGTTGTTGACAGTGAAGATAGTTATCAAAACCTACAGCTTAATCTTGATCAGTTGGGCGAGTGGACTGAGGAACGGCAAATGGAGATAAGTGCAAAATGTCACACTTTGGGATGTCAAATCAGCCCAGGACCTTCACAATGAATGGTTGCGCCCTGGAGAGTGTTGTTAAGCTGAGGTATCTAGGAGTACAGGTACATAGTTCCTTGAAAGTGGCGTCACAGATAGATAGGGTTGCAAAGAAGGCTTTTGGTACATTGGCCTTCATCAGTCAGGGAATTGAGTATAGAGGTTCTGGGATGTTCTGTTACAGTTTAGTTTAGTTTACTTTAGAGGTACAGTGTGGAAACAGGCTCTTTGGCCCATCGAGTTCATGCCGATCAGTGATCCCCACACATTAACACTAACCTACACACACTAAGGACAATTGACATTTATACCGAGCAAATTAACCTACACACCTGCACGTCTTTGGAGTGTGGGAGGAAACCGAAGGTTTCGGAGAAAACCCATGCTGTCACGGGGAGAACACACAAACTCCATAGTTGGGATCGAACCCGGGTCTCTGGTGCTGTAAATGCTGTAAGGCAGCAACTCTATTGCTGTGCCACCATGCCGCCCAGGATGTTGTTGAGACCACATTTGAAGAATTGATTCAGTTTTTTGTCACCCTGCTATAGGAAGGATGCCATTAAGCTGGAAAGAGTGCAGAGAAGATTTATGAGGATGTTGCCAGGACTCGAGGACTATAGCGAGAGGTTCGGTAGGCTAGGACTTTATTCCTTGAAGCACAGGAGGCTGAGGGGTGATCGTATGGAGGTGTATAAAATCATGATGGGCGTTGATGGAATAAATGCACAGTCTTTTACCCAGGGTAGGAATCAGACATAGGTTTAAGGTGAGAGGAGAAAGATTTAATAGGAACCTGAGGGGCAACTTTTTCACTCAGGGGGTAGTGGGTATATGGAACGAGATGCCAGAGGAGGCAGATTAGGCAGGTACAACAAGAGCATTTAAAAGACACTTGGACATGCACATGGATAGGAAAGGTTTGGAGGGATATAGTCTGAATGTGGGCAAATAGCTTAGACTGATTGGCATGGACGAGTTAGGCTGAGAGGCCTGTTTCTGTTTTGTGTGGCCCAAATGAAAGTGAGAGTACCAGTAATAGTGATCAAGAATTTCCTTAGTGACCCCTTTCCATCAATGACAAAAATATAAATTGGGGACCATGATTTTCCTTCTCCTTTTCTCTGAATAAGCCAGGGCTCCTAACTCATAACGATGGGATGGCACAGTGGCGCAGCGGTAGAGTTGCTGCCTTACAGCGGCAGAGTCCCGGGTTCAATTCTGACTACGGGTGCTGTCTGTGCAGATTTTGCATGATCTGTCTGTGACCACCTGGGGTTTTGTCTGGGTGCTTTGGTTGCCTCCCACATTCCATAATCCCACAGATTAATTAGTTTCTGTAAATTGTCCTTAGAGTGTAAGATGGAACTAGTGTATGGGGTGATTATTGGTGGGCCAACTTTGTGGGCCGAATGGCCTGTTTCCATGCTGTATCTCTAAACAAAACAAAACTAAACTAAACTAAAAAAAGTAACAAGCCTTTTCTTACCTCCAGTTCCCTCCCCTCTACTTTCAGTCTGAAGAAGGATCCCAACCTGAAATGTCACCCGTCCATTTTCTCCGGAGGTGCTGATTGACCCGCTGAGTTACTCCAGCACTACGTGTCTATCTTCGGAGCCAACTTGGATGTCCTCTCACGTTATCTTCCCATCATTTTACCCCATACACAATGTTTCTCTGCTGTCCCCACTCAGAACAGACTTGCCACTAAAGAGGCATTGATGGCCTTAAAGGGAACTAACCAAGCACGATTTACCATCCCGGTCCACTGCAAGGAGATGTCAGCAGTAATTTCTTACTCTCTCGGCTTCTGTGTAAACTGGCCCACCCAGCCTCCCAGACTATCCATTTTCGAGTTGTGATGTTAGGATTTCTGAGTAGATCATTAGTAGCTTGGCGAGGGCAGGGGAAACGAACCACTTGCTCATGCTTCATTCAGAGGGGAAATTTACCACTGAGATGGATGACTACTCTGCAGTCAGAGAAAATAGACATAAATCCATAAAGCAAAAAAAAAAAAAAAAAAAAATCCTATTAAACCAGCTCAGGCTAATCAAACCATCAAAGAAGATAAAAATGAACACATGATTTTCAGTCATGAACACCCAGCATAATAAAGGCAAATCAACGATTTGAGAAAGAAAATGGCATTACGGCAGCAAAAAGGGGCATTTTAGCTCTCTGGGCATGTCGCATTCTTTGCTTTTTTATCTCTCAGTCCTAACTGCTCCAGGATTAAATCTTCGTGAATAAAAATTCAGATGCTCTAGTCACATCAATCATTTGTTTACAATTTTTTTTAAATGTGCCTATCAAGCGATGGGCTTCATTTTTCTTTAAGCTTGATTTTACCCTCTGAATAATTTGAATCAAATTATTTTGCTCGGGTTCAAGTGATGTTTATCATGTCTTCTGCTATTTAATTTGTTTTTTGGGTCTCTCCACCAGGAAGAAATTTTTCTCGGTTGCCTTGTTTACAAAGCTTGGTGGCATCAATCTTGTGAAGCCGACCCTTTGAAATCGGAAAGCCGAGGAATCGGCACTAACTGGACTCGCAAATAGAACCAAATAAAAAAGGCATTTTACACCACACCTAGAAAAAGCACGATTTCACCCCTATAAAACCGAAAGCAAGCTTGAATTTTCATTTTCTTTCATTAATTTCGATGGTGTGTGGAGAATAGCTGGGCTTAGAGGACAATGCAGCTTTAAAACAGCTGCACAAATCCTGCCTGTGTTCTGTCCTCTCATGATGGTTTAGTTTTCAGGAGTCCCTGAAGTCACATAAGTACTGCAGTGCTGGCAGTGGTTGCTGCTGGTACTCTGCTAGAACGGTTTATCAAACTAATGAGCCACTGAATGATACAACTCCTGGGTCTGACTCCATCAGGGAGAGTGCGGACGGCAATTCCAGCTGTGAAGAATGAACAGTGGGAAGTGGCAGTTATTAGTGGCTAGTTCACCTATCATTTGTTAGCTTGCAGACACCACACCATTTAAAATGGCCTCTGTCTCCTTTTTTGTATGCTAAAAAGCTTTTTCATATGGTCAGCGGGAGAGATAAATCGACAGAACATGTTACCTGATCCACCTCATGCAGTGGAATCAGTATTTGAGAGAAGTTGGTGGTGCTTGCTGACTGATGTTGTACACGGGCAGCACTTTTACAGATTATTAATATCCATCTCTCGTGTCATTATTCCTTTGAGTGATGATTTTCTTTTGTAGCCTGCAGGGCAGCAACACATTTTCTCTTCTGACATACTCCACTGATGATGTTAGCTCAGCAATGGAGCAGTCAAAAGTTCACAGGGATCTGAATTACATTTTACGCTGCCATCCAGATGCCGACATCTTTAATGAGAATTTATTAACCATACCGAAGTCTTGCTGGCTGAATTTGCATTAAGTCAATTGTAAAATTATATTTTTGCTTAACTGACCAAAAATGAGGGGGCAATATCAGCAATGGTAAGGCTTAATCAACATTTTTAGTCTGCAGCGCAAGCTTAGAGATTCAATGCGTTAACGAGGCGACTTGCCCACGTTTTTGTAACGTTACTGGGAACAACTACTCCTGCTATGGGTCCTGCCTCAAACCCCAGTATGAATGCAGAGAGAGAACAATGGTGCTAAATACGAGGGGTTAAAAAAAAATCACAATCACTGCAAAAAAAAACGCATTTGTTACAATAGAACAATGTGAGCATTCCTCTGCTAATGAAACTAAATTAAAAATATTAGACAGCGTCATAAAATGAAGGGTGTCATTGGGGCAGAATTATGGCAGTGACTTATTGTGGCTGGGTTGTAATGTTGGCAGTTCGAAGTGATTTACATCCTGTCAGCATGTGCAGAGACCAGAGAGCAGGAGTGGGCTAAAGCCTGGGGCTACATGTTCAGAACAGAAATCCATTGTTCGAACCTATGAACTATTTACCAATTTATAGCAACAGATAATTATTATTGGATGAAAAACGAGCAACTTTTATTATTTCCCCGAATTTGTAGACCGAATAGGGCAACATAATGCATATGATCACAGTGTACACCACATGTTAGGAAGAATCCTCCCAGAGGAAAGTGTTGCCACCTGGTATCAAAGCCACAGTCGAAGAATGACGAGCTTTTGGCAAACTTCTGCAAAGGATTGCTGCAAAGGAATGCTGTCTGCCTCTCCTTTCACTACATTTACCAGTCTCAGCAGACCCTCTTCCAGTCATTAGCAAAGCCATGCTCCATTTTGAGGTTATCACGGAAAGATGAAATGTAAAGTAAGAGCAAACGTAAACTGACTTGCTTGTTTTTTTAATAATAGACAATAGGTGCAGGAGGAGGCCATTCGGCCCTTCTTTTTCCCAATGGTGATGCAGGACCTGAAATGTTAAATAGAGTCATACAGCATGAAAACAGGCCCTTCAGCACAACTTGCCCACACCGATAAAGCTGCCTCATCCGCACAAGTCCACATGCCCGCATTTGGCCCACATGCCTCAAAACCTTTCCTGTTCATGTATCTGTCCAAATGCTGTTTAAATTTTGTTATAGCATCTGCCTCAATCGCCTCCTCTGGCAGCTCATTCCATATATCCATCTATGTTTCTCTTTCCATGAATGCTGCCTGTAAATTAAGTGGCCATAAAATTTGTATCAAATATGCTGTTTATATGTAAATAAAGCCACTTTTTTTAGATTAGACACGAAGACCATAAGGCATAGGAGCAGAATTAGACCATGAGTCTGTTCCAACATTTGATCATGGCTGATCTATTTTTCCCTCTCAACCCCATTCTCCTGCCTTCTCCCCATAAGATGATTTTCATTTATATTAAATAGAAGACCGGGAACAAAATGTCAAGAGACACAACCCAATTTCTTTGAAAGTTGATGCATTACAGTCACTCAAGGATTTGTTGAATAAATTGCAAGGCCAAAGTTTGTGTTCTGACGTGCTAATGGACAGAGAACCCTCGGCAAGTGCACTTCTAGGCCTGTGCTCCCTGTATGCCGTTCATGTACCACTAGGCCTTCACAGTGTCTGGCCTGCTGTTGGGATCCTGGAACTCTTTAAAGTTAATTTTCCCTTGCCTCTTTGTCAGCCATCCCCAGAGTACTTATTCACAAAATGCTGGAGTAACTCAGCAGGTCAGGCAGCATCTCGGGAGAGAAGGAATGGGCGACGTTTCGGGTCGAGACCCTTCTTCAGACAGATGTCAGGGGGGCGGGACAAAGGAAGGATATAGGTGGAGACAGGAATGTAGAGGGATATCTGGGAAGGAGGAGGGGAAGAGAGGGACAGAGGAACTATCTAAAGTTGGAGAAGTCGATGTTCATACCACTCGGCTGCAAACTGCCCAGGCGAAATATGAGGTACTGTTCCTCCAATTTCCGGTGGGCCTCACTATTGCACTGGAGGAGGCCCATGACAGAAAGGTCAGACTGGGAATGGGAGGGGGAGTTGAAGTGCTCGGCCACCGGGAGATCAGCTTGGTCAATGCGGACCGAGCGCAGGTGTTCAGCGAAGCGATCGCCGAGCCCGCGCTTGGTTTCGCCGATGTAAATAAGTTGACATCTAGAGCAGCGGATGCAATAGATGAGGGTGGAGGAGGTGCAGGTGAACCTTTGTCTCACCTGGAAAGACTGTTTGGGTCCTTGGATGGAGTTGAGGGGGGAGGTAAAGGGACAGGTGTTGCATCTCGTGCGGTTGCAGGGGAAAGTCCCCAGAGTACTGATTGGCAATTGCCCATCCCGAGCTCCTGCGTTGACTGACCCATTCCTACACACCCACCAGTTGCACTGCTCATTATACCAACTCACCCTCTTCCCAATACTCCATAATTTCCTGTGCCTAACACTGGACCTATTTAATTTCTTGACAGCACCACAGCAATGCACAAAGATAAAGTTCATAAGTGATAGGAGCAGAATTAGGTTATTTGGCCCATCAAGTCTACTCCGCCATTCAATCGTGGCTGATCTATTTTTCCCCCTTAACCCCATTCTCCTGCCTTCTTCCCTACTAACCCCTGACACAAGTACTAATTAAGAATCTATCTATCTCTGCCACAGCCCTCTGTGGCAATGAATTCCACAGATTCACCACCCTCTGTTTGAAGAAATTACTCCTCATCTCCTGCCTAAATGAATGTCCTTTAATTCTGAGGCTATGACCTCTGGTCCTGGGCGCTCCCACCAGTGAAAATATCCTCACCACACCAACTCTATCCAGGTCCACTCTATATAAAGTGTTACCTCTTGCAAGGTTGATTCAAAGCCTTGGCCATTCCAATATAGTTGGCCTGCCATGCAGAGCAGTGACTATTTGATACAGCATGGTAGACCATTGCTACCCTGTGTTACAGGGAAATATGTGGGGAAATTTGGTCTGACAGGAATATTCCAAAGATAGACACAAAATGCTGAAGTCACTCAGCAGGACAGGCAGCATTTCTGGAAAAAAGTGATGTGTGACGTTTCGGGTCGAGACTTTTCTTCATTCTACAGGAATATTCCAAAAGCTGGCTGATACTTGCTGGCCTCCTTCTATATTATGAAAAATATATAATAAACAAGGAATATAATTTGGGAGTGTCTAAAGACAGATTTGGATGGCCTGTTTCATCAAAGAGGTACTGTCTGAAACATGAGGGTGCTTAGATCTATCTTCCCATTCTTCACAGCCATGACAGTCAGAGGCAGTGAAAGTGGCCACAGGCTTGAACTATTGTTTCCCAGGCATCTTGTGAGTTATCAGAGTGAACAGCTATTTCAGTCAATCTGCCACGAATAGGCATATCAAACAGGACGTTGAAAAATCGGTTGCCAAGGCAAACATTTTTGTCAGTTTCCCATGGAAAAGCGGCAGCAGAATGAGGAATCACTGCAATCCATTCATATTCTTCAGTGGTCCAAACTGCATGCCGTTATTGACAGCAACCATGTGGCCAGCCAGACCTTCTGCCAGAAAGTGTTTAACTTTTAAAATACATTTGCACAATGACTTAGGGCGGCACAGTGGCATAGCAGTAAAGTTGCTCCCTTACAGCGCCAGAGACCCGGGTTCAATCCTGACTACGGACGGTTGTCTGTACGGAGTTTGTACATTCTCCCCATGACTTGCATGGGTTTCCTCCGGGTGCTCTGGTTTCCTTCCATACTTCAAAGACATACAGGTTTGTAGCTTATTTGGCTTGGAATCATTATAAATTGCTCCTAGTGCGTATAGGATAATGTCAATGTGCAGGGATCACTGGTCGGCCTGGATTTGGTGGGCCGAAGGGCCTGTTTCCGTATTGTATCTCTAAACTTGGATAGGAAAGACATGGAAGGATATGGTCCTAATGTGGGCAAATGTATTAGCGTAGATAGCCACCATGGTTGGCATGAATGAGGTGGACTGAAAAGGGTTCATTTCTGCACATTTTGTAGTACAATTTTATCATTCAAAAGTATGCGATCATTGTGCAGCAATAGAGGACCATGCAGGTGAAAAGGCAAACCAAGGGGAATTTTAAAAGTTGCAATGTCTGTGGTGGACCAAATGTTGAGTAGTAGGTATATTTTTGGAAGACCAGGAAATTGATAACTATGGGGAACTGGAACAGAAGATGAGATCAAACTGGTTATTTTAAATGGAGGGGCACGTTTGAGAGCAACAGTGGCTTATTTCTGTCCCTATTCTATCTTCTTATTTGATGGCACATTCAAAAGGCAAGCTGTCACCATTGAAAGCAGTTAATAGTTTATATAAATCAAAAAAAAAACCTGCAGGTGCCAGAAATTTGAAACAAATCCAAAAATAGCTGGAAACACTCAGCAGCAACTGTGGAAAGAGAACCAATTAATGTGTATCAATTAACACCTATCAATAAGATGTATCTGGTCGCTTCAAATAATTTCGTTTAGTTTAGTTTAGAGATACAGCGTGGAAATAGTCCTTTCAGCCCACCGAGTCCGTGCAGACTAGCGATCCCCATAAACTAGCATTATCCTATACAAACTAGCATTATACCAAGCCAATTAACCTACAAACCTGAAGGTCTGGAGAGTGAGAGGAAACCGGTGATTCCGGAGAAAACCCATGCAGGTCATGGGGAGAACGTACAAACTCCGTACAGACAAGCACCCGTAGTCAGGATCGAACCAGGGTTTCTGGCGCTGTAAGGCAACAACTCTACTATCATTTTGCATTCTCCAAGGGAACAGAGAGCATGGAAATTACTTGTCACAAGCAAAATCCCAGTTCAGCGACATTGTTTACAATGCAAGACGACAGCATCATAGATTATACACTTACTTAGGTCCTGAAATCCATCTGATTAAAGTAGTGTTGAGTGACAAATTAGCCGTGGTGTTCCTCGAGTTGCCAGCTGAGGAAACTATTGTGTAAAAAAAGATACAAAGTGCTGGAGTAACTCAGCGGGTGAGGAAGCATCTCTGGAGAACGTGGAAAGGCAACGTGTCGGATCAGGGCCCTATTTCAGACTGAGTGTAGTAGTTTGATTTAGTTTAGGTAAACAGTATGGAAACAGGCCCTTTGGCCCACCGAGTCCAAGCTGATCATTGTTTGCAGTAGTTCCATGTTCTTCCACTATCTTATCCACTCCCAACACACTGCCGACAACTTCCAGCTGCCGATTAACCTACAAACCCACAGGTTTTTGTGATGTGGGAGGAAACTGGAGCACCTGGAGAAAACCCGCACAGTCACAGGGAGATCATGCAAACTCCATACAGACAGCACCCGAGGTCAGGATTGAACCTGGGTCTCTGGCGTTGTGAGGCAGCAACTTTGCCGCTGCGTAACGGAGCCACCCTGCAAAGCCGGAAGAGGGGGAGAGAAAGTATGGGAGAAAGCCTGGCAAACGATAGGTAGTTACAGGTGAAGGTTTTTATTTTTCAGATTTTTGAGCAAAGGTCAGAGATGAGAGGGCAAAAAGCATGAGGCAAGGAGGTAAGGAAAAAATGGGTGTGAAATTTGAATCCAGAGGAAGGAATATAGATAGAAGGGGGTGAGGGAAAGCAGAAAGGGGGGTGAGTGCAGATCCAGGGGCACAGGGAAGAGAGGGGGGGGGGGGGGGGGAACGTGGGAGGGGAATGAAAGGGTGTTGGGTGTTTGTAGGTTAGTTTCGTAAAATTCCAGGTGGGGCATAGAAGTAACAAAAAAAAACCTCACCTGTATCTACCCACTGTATCACTTGCCAGGGATTGTTCTATCCCCCATCTCTTCCAGCTTTCTGCCCCCTACCACAAACAGTCTGAAAAAAGGTCCCGACCTGAAGCATTGCCTATCCATGTTCTCCAGAGATGCTGCCTGATCCACAGTTACTCCAGCACATTGTGTCTTTTTTTGTAAACCAGCATCTGCAGTTCCTTGTGTCTAAACTATCGTGTAAACCTCCTTTATGTGTAGGAGAGATCTTTTTTTTTGATCCTATGTCACAGATTTCACCTTTAAAGGAAACAATGGATTTCATTCAGGCAACCTCGTCTTGATTATCTTATGTCATCCCAACATTTCTTACTGTATGTAGTAGATAGACATAAAATGCTGGAGTATCAGCGGGTCAGGCAGCATCCCTGGAGAAAGTGAATAGGTGACGTTTCAGGTCGAGAACCTTCTTCAGACTGAGAGGGGATCAGGCAGCATCCCTGGAGAAAAGGAATAGGTGACGTTTCAGGTCAAGACCTTCCTTCAGACTGAGAAGGGCTGAGTTGCACCATAGTGTGTCTATCTTTGGTGTAAACCAGCATCTGCTGTTCCTTCCTACACATAGCTTATGTAGTAGTTGGCCTTGAGAGGGTTGTAAAGATCTCAATATAAAACCATGGCATAGATATTAACTAAATCTAAATCTCAAAAATAGATATGCTTTTTAAATTGAGCTTGCCTACCAGAAAGGTTGGGTGTGTATCTCCATAATTGTTGATTGGCCTTTACATCATGCTGAATGCCAGATGTTGTATGAATATCATTGTCATTTAGTTCATGTGGTGTGGAGACAGGAATAGCCAAATAAAGAACAATTATGGGTTTAGAGTTGGTTAATAAAGAGAACTTAGAAACCTTTGAAAATAACCTAGTTTAGATACAACAGTAGTTGGAGAGGGTGATTGGTTTAAGATAGAGCTTTGTAAAGTAGGATGAAATGGCAGCTATAAACAAGGGAAGAAAATATGCATAGATGTTGTTAGGGTGGTTGTTTAGTTTAGTTTAGTTTAGTTTAGTTTAGTTTAGTTTAGTTTAGTTTAGTTTAATAATACAGCATGAAAACAAGTCCTTTGGTCCACTGATCCAATAATCACCTGTACATTAGTTCTAACCTACAGACTAGGGACAATTCACAGGTCCATTAAATTACAAAGCTGCACGTCTTTGGAATGTGGGAGGAAACTGGAGCACCTGGAGGAAATTCACGGGGTCACAAGGAGAATGTACAAACTCCATACAGATAGCACCCAAAGTTAGGATCGAACCTGGGTCTCTGGCGCATTAAGGTAGCAACTCTAATGCTGCGCCACTGTGCCGCCCAAGGGGCAAACAAGTATGCAAGCATGGGCTGGTAAAGCTCAGTCTGAATAGAGATAGTCCGGATAGACTTAGGTAGAGATAAGAGAAAAGGCAGGATGGTGTTAAATTGTGAGTTCTGGGCAGGGAATGTAAAATATAATGAAAATGGCAGCGTTTGAATGGATAGTTCTACTGCTGAAGCCAAAATAAGTTGTATGTGGGGAGGATGGGTTGAAATAGAAGGAAGGAGCTAAGAGGATGTGATTTGATGGATAGGAGAAGATCAGAATTTTCCTTGCCAGCGGAATCATCCAGCAACAGCAGTAATTTGGCTTTAGAGATGAAAATCAATTTTTCAGTTGATTGCAGTCAGTCACACAGCATTGTGTGTTCAAGCCTGTGACTTAGATTAAAGGACACAAGGGTAATCTTTATACCTAGGAGTGATGGGAGTGAGAAAAAAATGTGTCACTATCTAGTACAGAAGTGAGTTGTTAAGTTGGCTGGAAAAGGTATGAGCTCTTGTCAGGGAAGAGCAAGGCCAGTGGGAGGTGGAGGCATTGCTCAAGGGACGGAGACAGAGAGTATGATCAAGAGGGAGAGACGGGGTGAGAGAAAGAGAGCAGTAGAAGATATTTTTTCCCAGATTATCATCTGCTCCTCCGGTGCAAGCCTAGTGCAGGTTTTTGTGTTCTGAATCGTGTTTGCTATTCATAATACTTACAACTTTCCGGCACGGTGGCGCAGCGGTTGAACTTCTGCCTTACAACGCCAGAGACCTGGGTTCGATCCTGACCACGGGTGCTTGTCTGTATGGAGTTTGTACGTTCCTCCCATGACCTGTGTGGTTCTTCGCTTTCCGCCCGCACTCCAACTCCCCCTTCTCCCACTCCTTGGTTTGTAGGTTAATTGGCTTGGCATAAATGTAAAATTGTCCCGAGTGTGTAGGGTAGAGTTAATGTGCGAGGATCGGTGGTTGGTGCAGACTCTGTGGGCCGAAGAGCCTGTTTCCGGCTGTATCTCTAAACTCAAGCTAAGCTAGCCAAATACATTTTATGGGCTTTTGGACAATGATACACGATTCCTGGTATTTCAACATAGTATGGTGCCCTCTAAGAATGACTCGGCATCTGTGTAAACACGGAAAGCAATAGTTACTCAAAAGTTCATCTACAGTCAATAGCGCCAAACATATTTTATATCAGTACTTTACATTTGTCCACTATCAAAATTTCCCTTCATCAATACTGTATATCTCTATTGACCAGAGATATATATTTTCCAGTTTGTATTCCTGTGCAATTAGATTGAAAGGCTCTTGCTGAGGTAAGATGTGTAATCTGGAATTCTTGATTAGAATAAATAAAACAGAGGGAAAGAAAGCTGGGACTGAGACTTAAAGGGACACCAAAGGGCAAAAGTAATAAGTATTTTTTATTTCTCTAACAAGAATTAAAATATGAGGGAGTGAGTATCCAGAATACTTGACTCATGGAAATTAAGATTAATCTAATCATTGAATATTCTCTAAGGGGTGAATGGATAAAACCTTTTTTTTGGTCAGCTTTAATGGTTATCTTTAGGTTGTGTATTATCACTTAATTCACCTCATGAAGTTTAATGTATTTCTCAGTAATGGATGGCAGCTTCTGGAAGAGTGTGCCAAATCACACATCTATTTTCTGACTTATGTATCTAAGTGTACGTGTGGGTAACTATTCTGTCCAATGCACTCTTTAATAGCAGGTGAGTATTGATCACAACATTGTTATTTTTTTTAAATGACGCATTGAAAGTATCTGCTTCATTTTTTTCCACTGAGGTAAGGAGGTAACTTTTAGGTTTGGAGTGTGCAGATTCACCAGTGTGAAGAGTTGGGATTTAGTTTAAATTATCGGGGCAGTTTACACAAATTTTTTACTTGCTATTTTGACCTTGAAATAGCCGAGGAGTCATCAGAAAAAAACAACTCAATACAAAGCAACTATTTCATCTATTGGAGACATATAAGGGAAAGAGCACAGTCCTAAAATTAGAACTAGGTCATTAATGAAGATAACAGGAAGCATTTTTGCACCCAAAGGTTAGCAGAAATCTGAAACTTTTCTCTTCTCTGTAAATGACTTAACTGTTGGTTCAAAGGGAATTTCCAAGGCTGAAGTCAATGGATTGTCCTTTGATGCAGATTTCAAGGCTTGTGCATCACACATGGGCAGAGTAGTGTTGAGATTCAGGCCAAGTCTGATGTATCTGCAAGGCAGAGCTGTCTCCAAAGACTGAATGGCCTATGATTTCAATCTTCTTTTCTTCAGAAACATGGATGTACTTTAGGATCTGCCTGAAGGAACAAATAATTTTATTAAATACAGAAGGGAAATTAAATTTACATATGATAACCTTAGGAAAAGTTGGGTAAGTCTGAAAGATTGTTTTGAGAAAAAGGGATTCAAGAGATACGTAATATTAACTTCTTGTTTTATTGCATGCAAAAGTGGGATTACATAGAACTAATGTGAACAGGTGATCGATGGTTGGCGTGGACTCAGTGGGTCGAAGGGCCTGTTTCTATGCTGTAACTCTAAATTAAACTAAACTATACTAAACTAAACAGCTTTTCCGCAAGAAGCAATTCTGGCTGATGTTTCTTCTCCCAAAGGTGGGATACTTGTGAGGCAGCATATTGGCGCAGAGTTGCTGCCTTTCAGCGCCAGAGTGCCAGGTGCGATCTTGACCTCAGGTGCTATCTGTATGGAGTTTGTACGTTGTGACCAAGTGGGTTTCCTCCAGGTGCTCTGGTTTCCTCCCACATTCCAAAGACATGCAGGTTCATAGGTTAATTGGCTTCGGTAAAAACTGTAAATTGTCCCTAGTGTGTAGGATGGTGCTAGTGTAAGGGGTGATCGCTGGTCAACATGGGCTTGGTGGGCCAAAAGGCCTGGTTCCGTGTCGTATCTCTAAAGTCTAAAATCTAAATTTGAAGTTAACTGTGATAATTCAGTCATTGCCCTGGATCAGATCAGTTAACTGATCGATGGAGTCACAAAGATTTATTCCCTTATTGCAAGTATTCAGAACAACATTCCACCTACTTTTGTGGAGAATTGATTACGCCCATTCCACACCGAATTCACAAGAAACATGTACAGAGGGCACTCAATTATATGTCTGGGGTGCTTAGAATGCTATTAATGAAGCAGTCTCTCTCAAATCTAGATGAGCAGAGCAACTAAATAAAACAATTCCTTTGACTCCTTTGACTCCTCCCACTTCCTCCAAACCAGAGGCGTAGCTATGGGCACTCGCATGGGCCCTAGCTACGCCTGCCTCTTTGTCGGGTACGTCGAACAATCCCTGTTCCAGACGTACACTGGCCCCATCCCCGAACTCTACCTCCGCTACATCGACGACTGCATTGGTGCTACCTCTTGCACCCATGCAGAACTCACTGACTTTATACACTTCACCTCCAATTTCCATCCTGCCCTTAAATATACCTGGACTATCTCTGACATCTCCCTCCCGTTTCTGGACCTCACCATCTCCATCACAGGAGAAAAATTAGTGACGGACATTTATTACAAGCCCACCGACTCGCACAGCTATCTGGACTACACTTCTTCCCACCCGGTCCCCTGCAAAAAGTCTATCCCCTACTCCCAATTCCTCCGTCTACGCCGCATCTGTGCCCGGGATGAGGTGTTTCAGACTAGGGCTTCCGAGATGTCCTCGTTTTTCAGAAAACGGGGCTTCCCCTCCTCCATTATAGATGAGGCTCTCACTAGGGTCTCTTCTACATCCCGCAGCTCCGCTCTTGCTCCCCATCCCCCCACTCGCAACAAGGACAGGATCCCCCTCGTTCTCACCTTCCACCCCACCAGCCAGCGGATCCAACATATCATCCACCAACATTTCCGTCACCTACAACAGGACCCCACCACTGGCCATATCTTCCCATCCCCTCCCCTCTCTGCATTCCGCAGAGACCGTTCCCTCCGCAACTCCCTGGTCCACTCGTCCCTTCCTACCCAAACCACCCTAACCCCGGGCACTTTCCCTTGCAACCGCACGAGATGCAACACCTGTCCCTTTACCTCCCCCCTCAACTCCATCAAAGGACCCAAACATTCTTTCCAGGTGAGACAGAGGTTCACCTGCACCTCCTCCAACCTCATCTATTGCATCCGCTGCTCTAGATGTCAACTCATCTATATCGGCGAAACCAAGCGCAGGCTCGGCGATCGCTTCGCTGAACACCTGCGCTCGGTCCGCATTAACGCCACTGATCTCCCGGTGGCCCAGCACTTCAACTCCCCCTCCCATTCCCAGTCTGACCTCTCTGTCATGGGCCTCCTCCAGTGCCATAGTGAGGCCCGCCGGAAATTGGAGGAGCAGCACCTCATATTTCGCCTGGGCAGTTTGCGGCCCGGTGGTATGAACGTCGACTTCTCCAACTTCAGATAGCTCCTCTGTCCCTCCCTTCCCCTCCTCCTTCCCAGATCTCCCTCTATCTTCCTGTCTCCACCTATATCCTTCCTTTGTCCCACCCCCGACATCAGTCTGAAGAAGGGTCTCGACCCGAAACGTCACCCATTCCTTCTCTCCCGAGATGCTGCCTGACCTGCTGAGTTACTCCAGCATTTTGTGAATAAATCGATTTGTACCAGCATCTGCAGTTATTTTCTTATAAATAAAACAATTGTCAATTTACTTGGAATTTACAACAATATTATTGATTATTGTCATACATCCATTTGCTGCTGTCAGAACGTAACATAATAGTAAATGTTTTCCCTTTCTGTAAAAAAGAATAACTTTTAAACTTTTTTTCAATGAGAACAATATATTTCCCTCCATGTTTTATTTCAGCTTTTAATTGCATTAACAGAAACATTTATTTTGTTTTTGGAAAGTCTTCAGAGACTACAACTGAGGTAGTGTCTTCGTGTTCTTGTGTTAACACAGGAATAATTGTGCAGATGTACAGTATTTATAACCTGACTATTCCATTCTACCAGCGAGGCACTTTGCCATCCAAGTCATAACACATAACCCATCTAATTTCTTCCCGCTCAGGGGCTTTGTTATTGCAAGAGCATGAAATGATCATAATGCTTCAATTCTTCAAGTCCTGTGATAGGAGTGGACAGTATTCATGCAATAATATTAAAGCTGTACAAAAAGAATTGCATTTATTTTCAATAAATAATATGATGATGTGATTTTAAAAGGCACCAGAGGCTCATGTTGAACGCCGTTTGGTGAAAAGGTTTGTTGCTAGATGGTTTAAAGTGACACGAAAAAATGAACAGCCATCAGAAATTGTGCATCATTTTCACAATAATGAGTACATCTTAACATAATTTACATTAATTCAATGTGCTAAATTAACAAAATGATTTGCATTTTATTGTTCCATAAATGGCTGATTTCGAACAACCCCATTCCCGATTCTAATTTTCTTGCCTTTAACGTTAAAACTTCTGTTTTATGCCCAACCTACTCATAAATTCAATTCAAAAGTTCACAAGTTCATACGTGATAGGAGCAGAATTAGGCCATTCAGCCCATCAGGTCTACTCTGCCATTCAATCATGGCTGATCTATCTCTCCCTCCGAACCCCATTCACCTGCCTTCTCCCCATAACCCCTGACACCCATACTAATCATCTGTACGCCAACTATTTGTTGGTATCTTTGTGCCTACTTTTTCAATTGTAAATGATCACAATCTGTTTGATTGAAGGAGGGGATCCAAGTTTGGTCTAGCCTTTGGTTGAAGTCTTTATACATGCATTTTGTAACAAGACAGAAATTTAAGCAGAATTAGGTAGAATTATTTCAACTTTGGTTAGGCTGTATTGTATGTAGTTCTGGTCATCCCCACATGAAGGATTTGGAGTCTGTTAAAAGGTTTACAGAAATCTGCCTGGATTAGCAACAAGGTGAAGTTGGACAAACTTGGATCATTTTCTCTGGGTTGTTGGAGGATGAGGCGAGACCGAATAGAAGAAAATTAAATTCCGTGAGGCATAGATACAGTAGGCAGTCAGAACATTTTCAGAGGGTGTAAATGTCAAAGACTAGAGGGCATACCTTTAAGGTGAGAGGGCCAGAGTTTAAAAGAGATGTGCAGGGTAGGTTTTTTACGCAGAGGGTGATGGGTACCTGGAACGCGATGTCATGGGTGGTGATGGATATACGATCGTGCCATCTAAGAAGCTTTTAGATCAGCACATAGATATGCAGGGACTGGAGGAATATGGATCACGCACAGGCAAAGGAGATTAGTTGAACCTGGCATCATGTTCAGCATGCATATTGTGGACCAAAGGATCTGGTCATGTGCTGCACTAGTCTGTGTTTTATATTCTATGTTCATGATTATATTGATATATATGGTTTTCTGAGACAAATTCCTACAGAACAAAAATAATGAAGGGATGTACCCATTCATGCTAAACACACAATTATAAAAGACCTTTGCAATTATATGAAAATCACTTGTGTTTTTCTCTCATCTATTCCTAAATAATTTTTATCAAGACCATTGCCAGTCAAAAGGTGGGGAGATGCTGTTCCACATTAGAGTCAGATTATCATTCTAGACTAACCCTCTGTGATATTAATTGTAAACCTTAAGAATGTAACATTTCCATTTGATGTGGATTAGGGTTGCCCTTTAGTCCAAACTCCATTTTTTAAAATATGACTATCAATGTCTCTTGTCTTTTGCAACTATATGGAGTGTACACTATAATAACCAAATGGAAATGAGTTTCTCTATTAGATGGATGGAAAGAAGCAGGTCACGAGCACTTTAACATTGCAGTTGATTAAAACTGAGATCCCCTCTGAATCTCTCCCTTGCACACATATCCCTCATATGCACTTTCCTCCCACGGAGTGTCACAATGCCTCTCAATAAACACCTTATTCCCACCGTATTCCCTCCCACACATGCTCTGACTCTTTTGGTTTCACTGCTTCTTTGTTACAGTCTTGATGTGGAAGTGAATACAATTCTGCTTAATGTGAACCCTCTGTGATATCTATATACCAAAACTCTTATTTGTTTGTTTGTTTGCTCCTGAACTACAGCCAAAACGGTACACGACAGCGCGACAATTTTAGGCCCACCTTACTCACCGTCATCTCTTTGGTGCTAATGGAAGAAGTTTCATTGAAATCGGTGTTATATTTTTTTAAGTTATTCATATTTTAAAGTTTAAATCTATCTCCTAGCGAGGGAGGGGGGAGGAGGGAGGATAAGCGGGGTTGAGGGGGATGGAGTGGGGGGGAGGGGAAGGGAAGGGGAGGAGAAGGGGGTGGTGGGAGGGGGAGGGGGAGGGGAAGGGGGTGGAGGGAGGGGGAGGGGAGGGGGGAATAGAGGGGGTTAGGGGAGGGGGATGGGGGGATGGGGAGGGGGAGGAGGGAGGGGGTGGTGAGAAGGGGAGGAGAGGGGGAGGAAGGAGGGAGGGGGAGAGGTGATGGGGAGGAGGGGAGGGGGGAGGGGGAGAGGGGAGGGGGGGAGGGGGGGGGGAGAAGAGAGTGCTGCACCAATGCAGGAGAGGTTTGGGCCCAATGGGTCCACTTGGTCTAGAATAGTATTAAAATTAACTCAGTTTTTTTTCAATGCATTTTGAAAGAAAGATCCCAGATAAATGTTATTCTTCCATGAGGAAACATCATGACTTAACTTGAAGCTAGGAAATAGTTTGAGGCTGTTGAAATATGGGATGTGTAAAAAAAACATGTAGTAGACCTTAGCATCCATATTAAGTGATGGATATGGATGTCTACCCTTGACCTACAACTTTAGGCTGTGCACTCCACATGCAAGAAGAAGAAGTGATAGATAACACCTGAAATATGAAATATTAGAAGTATCCAGAGACATTACACTTTGATTTAGTAATGACAAATTTTGGACTGAAGACTTTTGTCGAATGCATCAATTTCTTTCACTTGTTTTCAGTGACTGAACTCTAAAAAGTCCCACATTTTCGAATAACATGTGCCAATTTCAACCCTGACTTCAGGAGAACTCCTCTTATGACTGCTGTGTAATAATTCCTTTTCATGCATTAACTGACTTTAATGCTTGAAAGAGGTTGCCCATTTACAACGAATAAGTACATTTATTGGCAGTTCGGCATTCTTGATTTACATCCTTTGGGAAATGGTTGGAGTTTGCCCACATTTATTTCACTTAGAACTCTCAACAGCTCCCTTAAAATGGAGACTTTCATCCTTTATGTCTAAGCTGATTTCAAATTGGCAAAGTTAAAATTAGCATTGTGTCCTGTGGTATGACATATTCCCTCAAGTATTAACAGTTTGACTTTAGATTTCTTCATCTTAGATCTGGGGCTGTTTCACTGTACATTAATAAACATACAAATTTTCAAAATAAAACAACATTCTTAGATTCAAGCCATTGGAATAGCAGACATTTACCAATATTGTTTGTGTTTAAAGAACCTCACTTCTATATTACATCATAAGCAATTTTTTTAATGGAAGTTATACATTTGTTGTGTAATTATAAGTATTCCTATAAAAACATGAATCCCTTCAAAACAGATTCCCTGTTTTTGATGTTTTACCAGGTTTAGTTTAGTTTAATTTAACTCCCACCAGCCTTACAGTCTCCGACTACATTTTATCTCTGTACTGCCCACTACCCTGACATCAGTCTAAAGAAGGGTCTCGACCCGAAACATCACCCATTCCTTCTCTCCAGAGATGCTGCCTTTCCCGCTTGAGTTACTCCAGCATTTTGTGTCCACCTTCGATTTAAACCAGCATCTGCAGTTCTTTCCTAAACATTTAGGGGGCGGTACAATGGCGCAGTGATAGAGTTACAGTGCCAGAGACCTGGGTTCGATCCTGACTATGGGTGCCATCTGCATGGAGTTTGTATGTTCTCCCTGTGACCTTGTCAGTTATCCCTGGGTGTTCCGGTTTCCTCGCACATTTTAAGGATGTGCAGGTTTGTAGGTTAATTTGGCTTTGATAAAAAGTGTGAATTGTCCCTTGTGTGTAGTGCACGGGGTCGGCATGGA